>NW_017307024.1:4136-24901 GCF_000935625.1 Nanorana parkeri | reverse complement strand
CCGTCTCTGCAGTCTTCCTCCCAGCCTGGCAGCTGAGGTGGGCGGAGGAAGCTGCAGAAGACAGCGGATGTCATCGAGGTGCGCCGCCGGCGGGACCAGAGATGGGACACTACTGCCACGGCAATCGTTCCTTTGTGTTCTCTCTTCTCATCGGCCGCTCTGTAGCTACAGTGGCCGATGAGAAGAGAAAACAGAAGCGAGCAATTGCCGCAGCGGTAGTGTCCCATCTATGGTCCCGCCGGCGGCGCTCCTCGATGAGATTCCACTCGCCCCCCGCAATTTTCACTCGCCAATTGCGAGGGGGCGAGTGGAAATTTTGAGGCCTGCTCTAGATCATGGCCTAGGCAGTCCCACATTAACATTTTCCACCTGCCATCGCTATTTTTGTGTATTTCTTTGTTAAACACTGTTTATAGATTTACATGTTTTAAACTTTAAATGTTTTCTAATTTTCTCCTTGTAAGGCTGTCCCTACCCTGGTCAAGCAAACAGCAGGGATAGCAAGGCGGTAACTTGGACACATACAAGTGATCACCATGAACTACTAACAACCCTGTAGCTGTAGCTTAGGCTGATCCTTCGGCTGGCTTCGGTTGCGGGAGCCCTTTGGTTCGGTCGAACCAAAGGGCTGCTGTACCAGCTATTCACTGTAGCCCATACAGCTACCAAAGGCGGCCAGGTGGGTCAGCCGAGCCAAAGGCATATGCTTCGGCTTGACTGAGCTGAAGTGACATCCGAAGCGGGGCGAACAGCCGGCCTTTTTCACTCAATATTTTTCATTTATTTCCTATTCTGCCCAGTACCACTGCGGTACCGAGCAGAATAGCCTATTTTCACACACTGCCGTTCTGCCCCTATGTGAATAGGGGCGAATGTTAGCGAGTGAGCTGCCGGAGCTTCGGCTCAGCCAAATCGGCCGTACAAGTCTGAAGTGAAATGAGCCGTACAAGTCTGAAGTGAAATGAGCCGTACAAGTCTGAAGTGAATAGCCAAACAGCATTCGGCTCACTTCACTTCAGGTGTGTTATTCACTCGGCTGCCATCGGCAGCTTTGTGAATAACCCTGTAAGTGTTGAAAATTTACCACTGGCTGGAGGTGGCCCATTATGCGCTCAAAGTACTGGCCGGTAATGCTGCATCTGTCATGTCAGAGAAGGCCTTCAGCGCAGCAGGGTGATTTGTGATTGAGAAGCTGACTTTTATTAATCCATTTAGATCTAGATCACAGAGGACTATTAAATAACCACTGCAGATGTTACAGATAGAATCTCTTTTACCTGTTATTCCCGCTGTTGCTTCCGCTGCTGCCAACCTTTTTGCCTCCTGGCACTTCTCTATCTTCTCCTTCCCTTTGCCAAAAAATAAATTGACCCCCTCAAATACAAAAAGCTTAATCACTAATTTTTTGCAAGAGAACTCTCTGTGCCTTCTGTCCCAACATTTGGGCTTGTTCCCACAGCTTTGTGTCTCTATATTTAGGCCTGTGCTTTTTGTCTTGAAAATATGGTGCCAGTGACCAATTTGCCCAAGACCCTAGGTGCAGAGTATAAGCATAAGGCTTAGTTGTTAGCACTTCTGCCTTGTAACACTGAGGTCCTCTGTTTCAATATGATCCAATACACTATCAGCATGGAATATGCATGTTTTTCCTGTCTAAACTGACCTTAATATGTTTATGCATGCATGTGACATAGGGACCTAAGATTGTAAGTTCCTTGAGAGCAGGGACTGATGTGAATGTACAGTATGTAAAGTGCTAGGTAAACTAAGTGCAATAAAATTGCCTATAAAAAATAATGAGCCACCTGATATTCACCAGCCCACTTGACAAGGAGCGATGAACTTTCATGCAACAGCTCCCAGGTTTCTCTCCGATACTTTAGTGCCACTGTGACATTACAGCTGTTCCATGGCGGGTCTAAGACCAAGAACCGGCCGATTATGTGGCCATGATCAGTCAGCTCTCACTCTCTGCAACCGGCGGAGGGCGGTGATTGTTAGTGAATGTCCTCCTGAGACCCAAAAGGGTCAACAAAAAGGATTGGCTTTACTTTTATTTTATTGTTTTTCACAATTGTATTTAAAAGGTCCTGTTTGGGCCCTTTGTGTTATGCGGTGACAACGCTCTGCTTTTGTCTGTTACAATCTCCTGTCTGTAAATCACCCTGTCGCATGCTTTCCCAAAGGAAGCTTTAAGCTTCGTACTGATGCACATTGCCCAGGCATATTCCACTGTAGTCACCATTTAAAAAAAGGTTTTGTGAAAAAACATTTGCAGTCAGCAAAAATTAGAAAATATACCTTGTGACGTCAGCAGCAGTAAAATGTACCAAAAGAAGGGGGAAAAATCTAGTTAAGCAGACCTGTCAGTGCCTACAAGCCCTACAATAATCTCCCCTTATGCAGTTTGTCAGCAGCAAGTCCTAGGCTTTAATGCTTTCCTTATCACAGATAAAGCACATTGTCAATATAGCTGCTGTGACCTCACCCTTTTATAGTGAGGTAGCTGGCTTTTCCATATCCCTTTATTGACCCTTCTAAAGCAGCTAGCCTATGTTCAAAAGCAAGGCAATGGTTACAAAGAATTTGGCATGATGATTTTACATATTCATTTGCCAGGACCACAAATTTCAAACCAGCTGGATGCGTCTAGCAGAGTCAGAAACTACAAGGTAGATCTTCATATGGAAAGTGATGGACTGGGATAATTTTGCATGGATTATGCTGGCTAATAACCAATAATCTGTTAACTGAGTTTCTGTTAAAATGCTGTCTTTGTAATACGAGAGAAGGTACTCATAAGATTGTTGACCCTGACATTTGGATAGTTCATACCTAAAGACTTTACAGTTTCTTCCCACCTTGCGCTTTTTGCTTCCCTACAAACTTGAAGAAAGACAATCATGGGTTTTTGTATGTTAGAGTGCCTAATAAAGGACACTTTGTAAAAATTTTCATAAGGTGGCACATAACAAAGAGAATGGACGATCTTTACAGGTTGACAGTGTGAGAACCAGCTTAGGAATTCTGTGGGCAACGTTTAGAAAGTATACATTTAGCTGGGGTTTTTCATATCCTTAAATATAGTAAAGTAATTAATGGTCATGGTGCTAATTATACTAAAAAAGCTAACGGAACTTCAATGGAGACACCAATGAGGATCTGCACATACTTTAAACAGGAACTGTAGCACGGGAAGCAGAGGCAGCTCTCGCCGAAAAGTGCATATATGCAGCGTATACATGCACACTATGGCAGATTTACTTTTCAATTTGTTGTCCTCCAGTGAGGCCAGGTTTGTGCTCCCCATCGTTCTCTCTTTCACCGTCAATGCCATTTTCTCCACCACTTGTTTTGCATTTGATGTCCCCTTCCTTTCCTTTGGCCATTGGCACATGCACGCTAAAGTTACATTATGTTGGACCGGACTTCTACTCACTAAAGTTAGTATACACACATAAAATAAATTGTTAGGAGAAAGGAAAAGAGGGTTTCTGGCAGAAACTATGTACGTCTTTTCTAGTGGAAAACTAACTTTTTTACCATCTGATTTCAATACTCTGTGAAATGCAGTAACATGCATTTTGTAACACTATCTGAAAAATGTCGAGAGCTCACTGATCTCTTTCTTTCTCTTGCACTTTAGCCGATCTCTATAAGGGCAGCCTACTAGCCATTGGGAACATATGTGAGATAGAAAGTGAGCTCTAATCAAAACCAGAAAATGTTGAAATGTGCATGTTACTGCGCTGCGGTATTGGGGTGCCAAGGTCAATTGGAAGGATTTCTATAGTCGTGCTGAGCTGTATTGTAGCGCTATCATCTATTCAGTACCATTAGTCTATGGTAGGCTAACATTTTTTATAAGGTGTATCAATTTGGGGAAACGGGATCTAAGGTCTGATAATATACTGTCTTCAGATATGAGCTAAAACAGCCCAAATGTGAGTTCTTGGAAAAAAGTAGAATAAAGAACAAATGATCGATCAAATAAGTGTGAGAAGAGGGGGAAAGGTGCCTTTTTGGAGAAACTGAGACCTAGAAGGGGACTTCTTTGTGATTTACAAACACCATTGTCTGCCTTCTATCTAGCAGAGGTCTGCTCTTTTTCAGTCATTGTTTGCCTTTCCTCTCTTGCTTTCTGGATCTTTTCTCTCTATTCTTGTTCATTCAGCACTTGTGGGTCACTCCTCACTCGTGTTTCTGGTTTCTATTCTCTCTGCCATATGCCTTGATCTTTCATCGCAGGCGAAATGATCATTTTCACCCCCTTTATGATTACCCTCTGAATCTATTTTCACTTTCCTCCCTCTTGCTTACTTTCCAGCTATCTTTCACTTACTTTCCACCTATCTTTCTATCCTTCTCTTACTTTCTAGCTATCTTTCTATCTTTCCCTCACTTTCCAGATATTTTTCTTGCCTCTCACACTTTGTGTTTCCTCTCTCTCTCACTTTGTAAATGTCTTTCTTGCCTCTCGCTCACATTCTAGCTGTCTGATCTTCTTGCTGTTTTGCACACGTCGGCTCTCATCCTCTGTCACATTTTCTAACGCTCCGCATCATCAATAATCTGAGCTCTGAAGTCCATATGTCCTTTCACAGATTAATGGACCAAGTACACAGACATCAAATTAACCTGTTTGCTGCTGAGATGGCAGTGATGGTTTTAGGGTGGTAGTTTTTTGTTGTTTTTATTTTGCAAGAATAAATAAAGTTTAATTGAAGGGAATTCATTTTTTTAAAAATGTGTTACTAAAAGAGTTAATTCTTTAGTGCATATTAAAGATCATGTCTACTCAAACCGGGTAACCGTGTAAGCAAATGGAGTATATGAATCATAGCCTCCTTGTCCCTGATGATATCACTGTAAGCCCTCATTCACACTAAGCATTACTAAGCATTTGTAGCGCTTTTTCTGCCAAAAAAAAATGCCCCCCCCAAAGAAAAAATCCCATTTATTTCTACGGCCATGTTCACATGTGAGGGTTTTGTCACTTGTAGCAAAATGCCCTCGCTTTAAGAAAGTAAATTAGCTTCTTTTTGGCAGATTCTGCACTTGTTGGTCCCATAGACTTCAATAAAAAAACACTTTTTATACACGTTTGTCCATTCACATCAATGTGTCACGATCTGCTTGCAAAAACACCGACTTTATGTATGCACGTATAACATGCGGTGAATGAGGGCTTATAGATTTCATGATTGAATTCTTCATGCTACGTTCTCTGCATTGTAAAATAGTTAAAAATAGAGCAGAGACTCTATTATCACCAGAGCTCAATACAGATGTAGAAGCAATAAGATAGCACTGCCTCTGGCGTATCATATGTAACTTATCTATCAGCTTAAGGTATAACTACTGGAGGTACAGACCATGCCCTGTCATTGAGGTCAGTGGGCCAAAGCTGCTCTCCCATTTTTTGCCAGCTTTCCACAAAGTAACATGGAGTCTGCCATTGACTTGCTATTGTGATTTATGTGGCTATAAAGCTGACCATCTTTACCACCAATGCAGAAGAAAGATCTTTTCACCAAGGTAGAAAAATGCAGATAAGGATTTTCATTTTACTCAGCTTTTTCTGGTATGCACACTTGCTCTGTATCAGTGATTCAAAGTATTGATGCTAGAGGGTAAGCCACCCAGGAAAAAAGCATTTTCAGAAGCGGGTCAGCGATAGCAGCCCACTTTAGATCATTAAAAGCGCTAGGAGGTAGCCTCAGTTCAGAATTTACATCATACCCTTTTAAATTATACCACTGTTGCTGGAATCTTCTGAACTATCAGTTTTGGGTGAATTCACTTCTTAAAGTGAACTTGCAATTTGATGGCCATAGTGGGGAAAGTGACAGGTTGGCTTTGATACAGACCTCCCCAGCAGCATATATTTATCTTCCTTTTATTCGCACGCTGCTCTGTTCAGCCTGCCTCAGTGAAAGGAAATTTCAGTGCAAGCTACAACTTGCCAGCTTGTAGCTTACACAGGGTTATGGACTCCTCAACCAACTAGTGCTATCACACAGAGCAAGTCACATGCGACTTCATAATCGGAAGTACCAGAGCTGCTAGGGATGGGTGATATGGAAGGACTGGGTTGGGGGGCAAAGAAGCATTTCCGTCAGAGCCTTTACTAATGTTAAGCCGGTAGTTCAGAATGGAGATACTTCGCCATTCAGACATTGATCAGAGTGAGACCAGCTGTCAGTGACAGCTGTTGGGCAATGTATAGCTACCTGCTCCCTGTTGAGACCTGCATTCACAGCATCTTTTGTGACTTCCTTTGCGACTCTGAGATGACATGACCAAATGCCAAGAGCTGAAAAGTGAGCTAATGCTGATGTGAGAATATGTGCTACAATAAACCAAATCCCATCATGCATCTGCCTCTGGAAGTCAAGCCTGTGGCTGTCAGAGTCTTACAATGCCTAATAGGATTAATAGTTTTTTCCACAGCTGGAGTGCCAAAGTTTGGCTACCCCTGCAATAAACCATGACCTTTAGAAACACCCACCTTTCACCATGCCTGCCAATCAATGAGGCACCATGGCACACTCTACATGGTTCACTTTTATTAGCCTGCAGAAATCTGTCCCTATCTTTAAAGGGCTAGATGTTTGCTCTTGCTTCTCAAGCCAACGGTTCCCAGTTCCTACTTTTTTATAAGAGAACTATGGGGTAAGTGTTTTTCCCCACAGTTCTCTTAAGGGTCACAGGAGGACATATACTAACCTCCTCCCGTGACCCAAAGCTCAGTATATCGCGAGCTACAGTATGCGGTATACTGAGACCGCCGCAGCTAGGATGGATCCCGACAATGCTGTCGAGATCCACCCAGCTGCGTGAATGACAGCTGGCTCTGCCTATCTAGAGGCAGAGCCAGCTGTACCCGCCCCCTCCCCCGTTCGTTCCTCCAGTCAGTGCTGGAGGATCGGAGCGGGGATGGGGAGAAAATCCCTGCAGGGAGCCGTTACTGACAGTCACCGCTCTATGCAGGGACAGGATCGAGAAGTGAGCGAGCGACGGTATGTGTTTGCTCACTTCCCGATCTATTGAGCCGACGTGTGACAGTTTCATTGTCACAGATCGCCTCTAACCACGAGGGTTTCACTCACCTCATAGTTCTCCTTTAACTTTTTCAGAACCTGTGTTGGGGTTTTCCACAAAGTTTACATGTGGCCAGCATGTTGTAAAAAAAGATGCATAAACAGGGCTGCAAGTCAATTGTACCGTTTCTTAAAAGATTATTGGAGTGGGAACACGGATATAAACACAGTATACAAAATTGGTTTGACCAACCCTATGCTCCACTTCCTTATGTTCTTCTTATGAAGTTACAGTTTAAAGTCTGGAAAATAATGATTAGGAACAGAATTATGTGACCCTCATATTATTAGGTGTTCCCCTGACAAAAACATCCACAGCTCAGCGAAGATCATTAAATCTCCCATTACCGGCTAAGGGGCTGCACCATATGGCAGCAGGTTCTCCTGTTTCATCTTTATTATATCAGCAAAGGTAATTAGTGAATTTAAGAAATGTTATCAACCTGTTGAGGCCTCAAATCGTATAAGTTCCTCTGCATGGAATATTTGCACAAAATCATGTGTGCCAAAATAATTTCAATTATGCAAAAGTATTATTACATACTATTTATATCCAGGATACAAGATACAGGTTTTGTTTTTTTAAAGAAAACATGTGCTGAGAGAAATATAGCCCACATTGCTGACCAGCCACTGAACAAACATGACAACCGGACAACTAGCATTGTCAGAAGAAGAATCAGCAATGGCATTCAGGTCTGCATTCAGCCGCAGCCAATCACAAATCTTCACTTTCCAGAGCAGCATCGTAAAGGTGGCCATACACTTTACAACCATCGCAAGACCTTAGTCTTGCGATGGTTGTAAAGTAATTTAAAAAAACGTACGATCTGCCCATCTTGGACAAGCAGATCGTACTTGCGATCATCGCAAGCCCGCCCCCCTGAGGGGCGGGCTTCCGATGACCGCAATGCTGAACAGGCAGTGTGCGCGTGCGCACACCAGCCCGTGCAGCATTGATCTTACGATCATGCTAAAAACCAGCCGAAAATCGTACGATTCTCGGCTGGTTTTCTAGCATGCTCCTTAGACAAAAGACGTGCGACCGTACAGTAAAAACGGTCGCACGCCTTCCATACACTTTGCGATTATTGTGTGATTGCGGGATTTCCCGCGATTATCGTGCGATAATCGCACATTGTATGGGCACCTTTAGACTACTCACATCTCTTTTTTGATTACTTGCAATGGGTTGCCAAACACCATTATGATTATAAAGTTAACTTTTTCAAAGATAAAGACACATGCCACTGATGGAGTACACCATGACTCTGGGTAGTATACCCAAGTTAGTGTCAGTGCAGTGTTGGCCGAGTTTGGCCCCTTTTAAAAGTGGTTAAAAGGGAAATATCAGGGGTCCTCTAATATTTCCCCAAAGCCCCCAACAGTAGAGTAAAAAAACGACAAATATTTTAAAAGTTTATAAAAAATAAATTAAAATGAAAATATTAAAAAAATTTTTAAAAAAGGTTTGAAAAAAAAAAATTCGGTTTCGGGCCGAAATTTTTTTTAAATTTCGGTTTTTAAATTTTTATTTCGGTGCACCTCTAGTATTTTTACAGTAGCTAATTTTCAAAGGATTATGGGACAAAACCAGATAAAGTTTGGGAAACTGTATAGTAAACCAGTCCCATTGGGGCTCATAAATAACTTAAATATTTAAAGGATAGATGTGTGTATTTTTGTACATATTTTCTTTCTTTATTATGGTCAAGACTAACCAAATTAAATTTGCAGAATCTTTTTTTGGGTCAGACATATCGGAAATATCGAATATCAATATTATGTGGTTGTCTACCCAACCAGGAGGTGGAGCGCTAGTCTCCTTTTCACATTGCTAACATAAATACTTTTCAGCTGCCAGAGCACAGACACATCCAAGAGTTCGCGCACACGGGTATATTTGGGAGCAAATACATGCATATCAGCATACAGCATAAAATATGTCTGTATTTCTGGTGCCAGGAAGCCACAGCTATTGCATTCCTCTGTTCACATTTATGAATTGGCATTTGCACATGCGCAGGGGTAAGTTTTCAAATACAAAAGCTTTTTGCTCAGAAACTTTCACCCATGCTCATGCAAATGAGGGTCCCTGTGTGTATAGGTGTATACCTGGGTAGCGCGTTGTCGCTCCATACATTCATATGAACAGAAAAATGCAGTAGCTGTGACACCAGGCACTACAAATACAGACTACAAATACGCCTGTATTTGCTCCAGAATACGCCCATGTGCAACATGTTACAATTTGATTGTACAATTTCTGCACAATCACCTTTAGGATTAACAACAACTATGTAGGGTAAAGACCTTCCAAAAATCCATTCAATTTACATACAAAGGATATTTAATAGTTAAATTGTAATGTGTGTACAATCCAGGTGCTCTGGGAACCCTTTGTTATGTATTAAGTTGTTATTTCAAAAAGAGAAAAACAGAAAATAAGTTAAACTGTGAATTAAAAAACTAAAACAAAATTTACTCAAAACCATTACAAATATTCCTTAAAGCAGAACTTCAGGTAAAGTGCTTGTTTTTGTCTAGCTTAAAAAAATAAAAAAAAGTTATACTCACTCGATCCTCTGAGCCAGCTTTCTCCGCCTCACTCCCCCTCCACTGCAGTCGTCCAAGGTCTCTGAGTCATCACGTTCTATACACAGTGTAATGGACTTCAGGACCCGAAGGCACATATCATCACTGCATGGGGGAAGGAGACAGGCAGACGTGAGCGCTGTCACAGCTGGCCGGCTCTGAGGATAAGGTGAGTATATATTTGGTTTTTTTTAACCTATACAAAAACGAGCACTTAACCCTTGCAGTGCGGGGATAGCCCCACTGCAAGGGTTAAGAAAACAATTACCCGAAGTTCTGCTTTAAAGTAGCCAACACGTTTCTTGTTCTTGCCTTTATTTAAAAAATGGCACCTCTTTTGATTGGTTGCTAAGAGCAAACCAGACACCTCTTCTCAGCAACATGCTATGTATTCTGAAATGGAGCATATTGAGTTAACAGATGAGCATTTTTTCCAAGGAGTGGTATGCGCCTCGCTGAACATTTTTTTTTCTTTAATTGCGCAGAGAATAAAACCATTGAGTCAGGCTTGCAGTGATTATAGCCACATCCTCTGTCCTCGAACCCACTGTAAACTTCAAGATGCAGACTCTGGTAATTAATGTGTATTAACAGGGGCACCTCTGAGACTGGAGTGGAGCACACAGCTAGGCACTCTCTTCTTGCTTGAGAAACAAGCACTAAACACACAGGAGATGGATGATCACAGTGGTAGCTCATCATTGATTATCAGTACATATCTTATTACACAGACACTCTGAGCTAAAAGAAGTGAAGGAAGCTAGTCATAAGACATAAATCAGAAAACAGGCACCGAAGTGGAGTTGTTGCCTAAAGTACCAAGCAGATTCCATGTTCCATTTCACCAGAGAATAAAATATAAGAACCAATTAGTCACTGCGTAGCAACAACTCTGCTTTTGTTCCCATCTTCTTTTCTTTAGGGCTTGTTCACACCGCATCCAGTGCGTTCCAGCACGGTTAGTGGCTGGAAAGCACTGGATTGCATAAATAAAGCCTCCCGTGTTCTGGGGTGGGAGGGGGTGTGGCAGTGCCATTCAATTCAATAGCAGAGCAGTGCTCTGGTGCAGGGTGGAAGGCATGGCTGTGGTCCCATTGACTTAAATGGCACCACCATACCACTTCCAGCCCAAAAACACAAGAGGCTTTCATTATGGAATCCAGTGGCTTTCCAGCCACTGGATGCTGTGTGAACAAGCCCTTAGTCCAACTTTTAATAAACAGCCCCTAAATCGATTTAAATCTAGCCCATACAGAACCATATGCTGGTTTCCCTTGCTGACTTCTGAAGATGCAGGTTGCCTTGCTGTCATTCTGATCCATTGGCTTTGGTAATTTCTGAGTTGCTGGAGTGCTATTCTCAATCTGACACCGTAAGATGCTCCACCAACTGTCTCCCCCCCTATCCAGTAAGAATTCCTTTACTGGCCAAGCAGTCTCACAGGACAATGGAATTGCAGTTGGAGTAGCCATGACATCACAGGAAGTAGCACAGTAAAACTAAGGCATAGAGGGGAGCAGAAGGAACGTTTCTGGGAAATAATTTATAAGCAGACAGAGAAGGGAATTTATCAAAACTGGAGCAGACAAAATCTGAAGCAGTTGTGGTCAGAAAACAAACAGCTTCTCTCTTTCATTCTCAAATCTTAACTGAACAAACTGAAGAGAGAAGCTGATTGGTTGCTGTGCACATCTGCTCCAGATTTTGTCTGCTCCAGTTTTGATAAATTTTCCCTCAGAGTCTTTATTTCAAAACTGTAAAATAGACCACAGGTTCTCTTTAAAGTAGAAGATCACCCTAGAACTACTCATTGAATAATAAACAGTCATATAAGGCATGAACCTTAATAAATGCATAACACTGTATTTGATTTCTGTCACACTCTGGTTGTCCAGCAATCAGAATTGGAAACTGCTGGCTATTTACCAGCAACACCATGCAGCTCATGGTGTCACTGAGCCCTCCTCATGCTATCCTTGTCTTTGACAGCATCAAGGCACAGAGGAAGTGCATTTAAGTGGTTCCCAGCTAGACTGTGCCTCACAGGACATAGGTAACATGGGGGGGGTGAGTGACACCATGAGTTGCATGGTGTTACTGGTAAATAGCCAGCAGTTTCCAATAATGATTGCTGGACAACCAGAGCGTGACAGAAATCAATCTGGGTGCTTGCATTTATCAAGGTACCCCGCTACTCTGAGCCGTTAGAAAGTGAAAGTAGAGGGTCAAACTGAGGGTCAGACTGAGCTTCCTCTCATTAACCTACAATGCTTCTATGTATTTAACACTTTGTTAGGACAAACAGTGTTCAAACATAGTTTACAACTGATCATGAAATCTTCCAGCACAGTACAGATGGGGTTATTTAGTAAACATAACTTTGCATAGCTCCCTCCTTAACATTACATAAGGGGGATGCTAAGTAAGATTTGTAAGCATGCATAATGTGCTTAAAATGTAACCAGCAATTTTTTTATATTTTCTTTTTTTAAGTTATGCAATGTGAATAGGAACATGTAACACACATAACATAGGTTCTATCCCAATTTGGCTGCAAAAGTGGAAATGCACTTTAAAGGGATATTATATCCAATCTATTGTGTGTGCTAGTAAGCTGTGTGTCTCTACAAACACAAAGACACAGCAAGGTAAGCCACCCCCTGCTGCCTGCTCCTCCTTCCTCCCTTCTTTCTTTTTTAAGCTAGTAGATGAACAGCTGTTGGAGACAGTGCTGTCCCTTGTGATCTTGTACTGGACAGGAATTTTAGGGAAGAAAAACTGAGAGATTTGGAGCCAGCTCTGAAACAAGATGACTATGTAAGGTACTTACCAGGAAACCAGCTCGGGCGTACCATATGGCCCTGTGTACAAGATTGTGGGCAAACATGCCTTGGCCTGCAGGTGCACTCAGACGTCTGCACATTGGGATCCCTGTGCACAAGCTGCATTAGCAGCTGTGCATGCATACTGGTGTATGGCCGCACGCACGTTGGCATACCTGTTGGCACCAAACTGCCTATAAAAAGAGAGTGAGCCATGGACCATTGCTGACTGGTCTTCAGCTCCTTCCTGTTTCCCTGCGACCTGATCCTGTGTTCCTGCTCCCCTATGTATAGCTTCGGCTTGTGACCTTGACCCTGCTTCCAATTACCAATTTGGCACTTTGTTCCTGAGATTGGCTCATCTGTGTACGACTTCTACTAGTGACCTTAATCCCAATTCTGGTTACTGATTTGGCCTTGGCCAGACATTGGTCCGCTGGTGCTATGTTGTGTTCGCTACTGTTCCTGCTACATATTACTGCTTCAGCTTGCCATCTTGTTCCTGTATCCACAATCTTCAGGGCATCGCACCCACATTTTAGCACAGATTCATCTCTGTCTACTACATTGGCACTCGTACTTCCCTGAGTCCTTACTCCTTCTATCACCATCTCCAGGGGAGTTGTACAAAGAGATACAAGAATAGCCCCCTGTCCAGCTTGGTCAGCAGCCAGGTACGTGACAAACTGTAAGTGTTTGGGCAAAAATTTAAAGAAATACTTGGCTGGCCAATGTATATTTGTTTGTTCTGGATTCATTATTGAAGAGAAGTTTAGGAGTTTAATACTGATTTACGCTACAAACAGGTGTCCACAGGAAACATGTGGAGTCTATAAAGTATAAATTTCTCGTTATTCCTGATCATGTCCTTTTTAAAGGGCTGAGCAGCATGAAATTGATACTCCTGTTTATGTTGGTAAGATCTTCCAAACAGATTTCTGCTCTACTGTTTTTGTTTTTTTTTGCCATGAAGTTGCACTCTTCCTCCTGCATTCTGTGTATTGTAAAATAGGTTAAATTGTAGCAGAGAAAGTGAGGCTTGCTTGTGGCAGATGGTGATACTTTCGGACAAGATACATGTAATAAGCCAGAGGCATTGCTATTAGCCGAAGACATGAATACTGGGGGTACATCTTTCCCTGGGGCCTTGAGGTCAGTGGGCCCAAGAATGTCTGCTCTCCTATTTATATACCAGCGCTGGGCTGATCTTACACTCTCCACATCATAATGCCTGTTCCTTCTCACTCCTTTTCCATTCCAATATCTGCCACTTCCACACTTTATATAAGGGAACTCTTTCCGGACAGAGACATGGAGGCTGCCATTGCTGACATTTCATATTGCAAATACTAGTTGCCTAGCTGTCTTGCTGACCCTCTTTAATACTCTGGTATTGATTTATAAAAGGAGAGCGGATATTGCCACGGTGTTTAACCGGTGGAGCGACACAGAGTTCTCTCTGCTTAATGCAGCAGAGAGCTTAGTGATTGAATAAGAGATGGTCAAGTGACTTTGACAGAATATATGAACAGACTCTCTCCTCACATTTTTGTGTTTATTTTTTTTTTACTAGTCCATATATTTTTATTGTGCTCCACAAACCTGGGCAGCACAATGTACACTTGTAAAGCATATTACAGTGCTTTCTAAATGTGCGATGTTCTTTTTTTTTTTAGTTTTTGTTTTTTAATACAAAGTAGCAGTATGGACATGGTATATAGCCATAGCTTTGCTTTTCAAATCAGCCCTGCTGAGTCTCTAACCCTGTAAAGTATGCAGTTAAGTGCTTCCAACTTTATTGTAACTTTTCTGATCTGTCTGCTTGGTCCAGGTTAGTGACATCAAGGGGACAGCATGACAGGCAGACAACTAGTATTCTCATACAGAGGTTAGGAATGGCAGCCCCTGTATTTTTCCCTGTACAGATTTGAACAGAGCCTTACAAGTAGTTATAATGCTTGCTGGATACCTTAAAGCTCCTCTCCAGCCCAAACCTCCCTCTGTCCCTTCACACCATATTTCAGTAATCAGTTTTACATACATTGTTCAACCCTTATGGAAATCCTCACTGAGAATCGAAAGTTCCATTCTATAAATCAGCTGGAAGGAGGGTTAAATGGGGGAGGTGAATGGAGCAGTACCGGTAAAGACATTGTCAATTCAAATAGGCTTTCCCCCAGAATTAGAAACTGAAACAAAAAGTGGGTGTTTAGAAGACCGGTCAGCCATCACACAGAGCGCAGGCAGAGGATGACTGGTCTTCTCCACAGGGTGTCTTGGGATCTCACTACCTGAAAGGGAAGTTTAATTAACAATTGCTCTGCAGTGGCAAATCAGATCTAGCAAGCATGGTCATCATGTACATAGGTGATTCACTGATTCACCTGACCTCAGCCTGATTTAAAATTTCAGCTGCCATGTAGGTAATAGTTTTGGATATAAATAAGAATTACAAGTAATAACCCAGATCACAGTTTTTTTTAAAAAAGGGTCTATTCAGTCACTCGATAAATATGCATGTAGACCAAATAAAAAATATTATATATTATATTGGCCCAGAATACTTCTACACTGTTTCTATCAAGGAAAAACCCTACAGCTCTTAATATCCATAAGTCTTTCTCTTGCATAACATTAACCTGTTCTTGATACTAACACCATGCTTAAACATGATAGGACATGCGGGTGAAGCACCTGAAACAGACGGGGCAGGTAATGTACATTGTTCCCCCACATCATTCCTAATGGGTCAGCAGAGTTTGTTTGTCTGGTTTGAGCTACTGACGGCAGCATTCACATCCTCCCACGCAGCATCCTTAGCGGGAAGAGTTACCGTGACAACAGACAGCAAGGACCATATGAATAAGGAAACATCTCTCATGGTGCTTCAGGGAGACAGTGAAAAGGCGCACTATAGGAAGAGTGACCATGTGCTTGTTTATCTGATTAGAGCTGTCTTACCATAGAACTTACATCATAAACATAGGTTTTAAGGATGTGACAGATAATTCAGGCTTGGCCCACAAGGGCTGCTCATTTACTGCCAGCTGTGAAAACACATAATCTGTTTGATCCCAGAATTTTGCAGTTGGGATTTAACTGTTGGAGTCAACTGATTAGCCTGTTGACCATAATTTGTGCACAGAGAACAGCAACAGAGAACTAAACTAATATAAATTGGCTTGTACAGTAACATTACTATGTTTCTTTATCTTCTGGATGTCCCTCTCCTCTTTCCCCCTCTCTCTCCCCTTTCTTTCTGTTTCATTTACTGTCTTTCTCTCCCCCTTCCCTGTTCTTCTCTGTCGCTTGCTCATTGTGGAGATTTCCCTTCAATTACCTTCATTTCACCAGTAGAAATGGAAAGAATGAAAATCCCTAGCAAAGGGAGCAGGCAGCAATAAATACCTGGCAGCAGTTCTAACTCCTCATAACTCAAAATTAATTCCAAAAATAGGCTTTAGAAACACTGTAAAACAATCCTGTCTATCAGCATTTAAAATTAAGTTTCCTGGTTATGATCAGGCACCACAGTGTACCTGCTATTACCTTTAATAGCCAGAAAGTCCGCCTGCGTGCAGTCCTCTGAAAGTAGATGTTGTTTCATAAGTTGGGTATATACGGTTAGAGTCTTGTTCAATAACATCTGTTTTCAGAACATTAGTTCAAATAGTTTTCTAATAGTTAATGGAGTAAATTCGACAATCCATTTTGACCGTGGTTAAAAAAAAAAAATCGAAGGAGCAGGATGGAAAAGTTTTGTTGAACAAATTAAAGCAAAACTAAACTCAGGTGTTAAATCTTAAAAATGCATTCAAGTACCTTAACTAGTAACAAAATGTATCTTATTTGTGCATCACCCGGCTGTAGTTCCTCAAATCATCTCTGAATTGGTGCTGACACTGTCCTTCCTGCTGGAGGGTGGCTACTTCTGTTCCCCATGGTCCCTGTGTGTGTTGTAAAGTAGCCACCGCTCCAAGCTCACTCCTGATAGACTATAATTTCAATACTAATTAGTAAACTAAATCTGAGGTTGTAGTCCATCATGGGAGTGAACTTGGAGTGGTGGCTATTTTACAACACACAGGGACCATAGGGAACAAAAGTAGCTACCCTCCAGAAGGAAGGACAGTGTCATCACCAATTCAGAGATGATTTGAGGCTCTACAGCTGAGTGATACACAAATAAGCTACATTTTGTGTAATGGTTTGAATGCAGTTTGCAGTTTTAAGATTTAACTCCTGAGTTTAGTGTTATTTTAAATTATAACAGTGAATGTTAGGGATGTCCCGATGCCACTTTTTCAGGCCCAAGTAAAAGTTCTGGAGCTCCTCTCGCCGGACCAGCGCTGACTGGCCGCTGCGTTTTCTTTTCTTACTTACCTCGCCGAGCGTAGCGTCACTGCTGCTCTGATGGGCGGCGCTCCGAGTGGGGTCATCTGGCAGTCTCCGGCCACCTAAATGAGGATCCCACCTTGAGCTCCGCCCACGAGAGCAGCAGTGACGCGACGCTCTGCGAGGTAAGTAAGAAAAAAAAAACATAGCGCAAGCTTTGGCGCTATGTATCGGGGCATTTTGACAAGTACAAGTACTTGTCCAAATGCCTTGTATCGGGCCCGATTCCGATGCTAGCATCTGTATCGGGCCCGATTCCGATGCTAGCATCGGTATCGGGACATCCCTAGTGAATGTGAAATGTGATTTAGAATGAAAGTGAAATTCCATTCATTCCAAAATCAAATGAAATTTTGAACAATATTCGTCAACTTTCTAATAGGGTTATTGGATTTTTTTTTTTTGTACAAACATCTACCAGTGTATGGCCAACTTTAGGGTTTGACTTCTTTGACATCAGGGATAGAACCAACAAACTGCCATCTTTCATACAACCAGAATGCTTTAGTGGCCGGTAATGGAAACTTTATATCCTGATTCTGGGAATACACAAAAATTACCCTTGCAAGGCCCCTCCCCTCTCCCTGCAGTGCCTTCCTCCCTTGATAAGTCTAAGATGTAGAAGAGAAGACTGTACCTTACACCTTGTTCCAGCAGGCTTCGGTGCTCTCCTCTTCTCTCTGACGCTTTTAATCGTGGGCGGTTTCTTGCATACAGCATACGCATGCTTAGAGAAAAGGCTTAGGGGGACCATTTGCACAAAGAAAGGGATCCAACCAAAATAAAGTATAACATAAGTATTATACCTTGTTCATCAACCCCAAGAGCTAACAAGCATTTAACCCTTGCAGTGCATGGGGCCCCGCTGCAACGGTATTTTTTATCGTGCCTGGAGTTATTCTTTAATTGAACAGGGAAGGCAAGGCCCAGCCCTGAAGTCAAGCCCTTAGTAAAAAGTGAAACTAGTTTCAGAGGAGAGTTTTGTGGCTGACCGAGTTAATAGCAGGCAAATTCTGATAAACTAAAATTACTTTTACTTTTAAAAGTTTAACATAGCTGATTCGGCTCCGTTGACAGGCGGAAGCAAAGCAAGCAGACAGACAAGTGCAGCTTCAGGAGCGGCAACGCAGGAGCGAGAGGGGTGAACGGATCGGAACCTCTTGCTCAGATCGGAGCAAAAGCAGAGCGACTGAGTGTGAGATCGGCGTTTGTATCAGAGCAGAGCGGCTTAGAGGGGTGAACAGATTGTTGCAGAGTGGCAGTGTGAGTGGGGTGATTGGATCGGATCTAAAAGCTGAGAGGAAAGAGAGAGCAATCTATTGAGCAGATAAGTATTACTGTGGTATTAACTAACTGTGTTACTAATAACTTCTGGGCATTGGTAGTATTAATCTGCAGAACAATTACTACGGTAATAACTGTGTTACTAATAACTGCTGGGCATTGGTAGTAATAATCTGCTGGGGAATTAATGTGGTAGTAAACTGTGTTACTAATAATTGCTGAGCATTGGTAGTAGTAATCCGTGAGGAAACTGCTGAGGTAATAACTGTGTTGCTAGTAATTGCAGGGCATTGGTAGTATTAATCTGCAGAGCAGTTACTTTGGTACTAACTGTGTTACTAATAAGTGCTGGGCATTGGCAGTATTAATCTGCTAGGGAATTACTGTGGCAATAACTGAGGGGTACCTAATCATCAGGCACTATAGACGTATGCTTTGAAAACTTTGATATTTGTTGTGCGCGTGGTGGGATACTGCGGTCATTTTGAGTTATATCTGGGCCTAAAATAAATATAATAATTAATTAATTTTAAAAAAATAAAATAAACGTTTTGCATGAGTGGGAATGCAACCCGGTGCACAATGTATTTGTTTCTTGAACATGCGTTCGAGGGCGAATACTGTTGCGCCAGATGTGAGCTGGTTGTTTGTTTGGAAGCCCATATTTGGGATCTAAACAATAAACTGGCAACACTGGGGAGCATAAACAACATGGAAAAAAGTCTAGATCTGACTCATCAGGTTCTGGTGGGGGGCGGTATAGAAGAGCAGGGTGGAATGGAGCTGGGTTACCGTTTGAAGGCGAGGTAGAGGGAAGATTACAAGAGAGGCTAGTCCTGAATTGATACACCCCAATAAATATTCCAGTTTGCAGGATATTGGGGATATTAGTTCAGGTGTGGCATTGCTGTAGCAAGATGCTTCCCTTATCAGCAGGGGGAGTGACTGCTCCAGTAAGGATGGGAGCAGGATGGTTGGACATGAGAGACCGTGAGCGTTGAACAGTCTGTTGCTTACCGGGGGCTCGTGTTCAACACATTGCAGAACTGATGGACAGGTTATTGGATGGGGCTGGGCATAACCCAGCTGTCATGGTACACATCAGCACCAATGACAGAATTGAAGGCAGATAGAGTGGCCTAAAAAACGAGTTCAAAAACTTAGGTGCTAGGCTGAAGAAAAGGACTTCCACGGTAGTATATTTTTAAATACTGCCGGTGCCAAGAGCCACTCTAGGGAGGCAGAGGGAGTTGAAAGAACTGAACAAGTGGCTGCGAAACTGGTGTCGTAAAGAGGGCTTTGGGTTCATGGAGAACTGGGCTGACTTCTCAGTTGGCTACCGGCTCTACAGCAGAGATGGGCTGCATCTAAATGGTGAAGGTGCAGCACTTTTGGGGGAGAAAATGGTTAAAAGACTGGAGGAGCTTTTAATCTAAACCATGGGGGGAGGGAATAAAAATCAGGATAATAATCAGAGAGCAATACAATAGAGAGAGACTGTAATACAAGGGTGGAAACCAGACTCACTCCAGTCAATCTAATTAGTAAAATATTAACCATACCGAGGTCAGATAAAGAAATGATTTGGGATTCAGGAATGAGCAATAATAAAACTCAAACCACTAGCACCAAACTAAAATAAAAAGTATGTACACAAATGCTAGAAGCCTAGCCAACAAAGTAGATGGCTTAAACTTATGCTACTCGAAGAGGACTTTGATATAGCGTGAATAACAGAAACTTGGCTAGACAGGTCACATGACCGGGCAACTAATGTACAGGGGTACAACCTGGTCAGGAGGGACAGGGTTGGTAGAAGTGGTGGAGGGGTATGCATGTATGTGAAAAACAACCTAACTGTGCACATACGAGATGACGTCATGACAGAGAGTTGCGTTGGTGTTAAGTCTTTGTGGCTAGAACTAGATAAGACTGAATCTAGTGGTAAACCTATTGTGGGTGTCCGTTATAAACCCCTGAACATAAGTGATGAGGAGGAGTGGACATGTGCGATTCATTTAATTCCAAATCAAAATTCGTACGAATTTCCCGAAATTCAGACATTAGGACACATCCAAATTTCCGAATCCCAATGCATCCGAATGCGCCCGAATCCAAATTTCCGCTTCCGAATTTCGGATCCTGGCCGAATTTCGTTCAAAAACTAAATTGAATCAGACGTGATTTTTTTTTGGCCAATCAGATGTGTTTTTCGGTTTAATGCATCCAAATGGGTCTGAATCCGAATTTTCGAATTGCATTCAGGTCTGGGAGCCTCAGGTTTATTTTTATGTATATATAGGTCACAATGTTGCCACTACGAATATTCGTTCGTATTATATATAGATAATACTAAAACTGATGCTTCAAGACCCGAATTGAGTCCAAATTTCCGAATAGCATTCGAGAGCTCCCGAATGCCATTCGGGTCTGGAAGCCTCAGCTTTAATATGGCTCCCAGACCTCCCAGAAGTCCCGCCGCAGACGACCACCCGAATCTGACGAAAACTAACAAAAATGACATTCAGTTTGAAAGTCAACAGATGGGCGGAGCGAGCCATGACGT
>NW_017307024.1:0-4112 GCF_000935625.1 Nanorana parkeri | reverse complement strand
TTCACTAAAGAGTTAAATCAAATAGTTAGTAAAAAGTCCAGACTTTTGACAAAATCCTTTAATTGAAAAAAAAACAAACAGTCAATTTTTGACTATTCCTTTAATAAAAAAATGAAATAAAAATGGCTCCATCAATGTCATCCAGAGTCAGGATCAGGACCTGCCGAAATACAAAAAAGTCCCGCCGCAGACGACCACCCGAATCTGACGAAAACTAACAAAAATGACATTCAGTTTGAAAGTCAACAGATGGCGGAGTGAGCCATGACGTCAAAGACTAGAAGCCACCACCTAAAATTGGGGGAGAAAAGATTTAACCACAAAGGGCGTAGGGGCTTCTTTTCAGTCAGAGTGGTTACATTTTGGAACTCTCTGCCACAAGCAGTGGTATCTGCAGAGATGATTGATTTATTGAAAAATCGATTAGATACCTTCCTAAGGGATCGTAACATACGGGGGTACAGGTACTCTTAAAAACTAAGACCACACAGGGACTCATATACACACATGCACACACAACAACCACACACTGAAAATCAAATCAATGGGAAAAGTTGGCGGCATCTGGAGCATGGATCTGGGGATCCATGGCATCTGGATCCCTGCCTGGAGAGGCTTCATCTTTTTATTCTACCGGGCCTGCGCTTTCAGAAAATATATGGTTTGGGGGGTCTTTTACAAACGCTAGCAACGCAGCAGTTGAAAATCAAAAATGGCTTGGCCAGCTGATTTGAAGAATGTTCCGGAGGGCTTGGCAGCGAAAGGGTTAAATAGAAGCAGGCTAGATTTTTTTTCTACATAACAGAGATCACATTGCTCATAATAAAATAAACATGATTATTAAGTAAGGCAAAGTGCAATAACAATAACAACTAATCAGAATTCTTTACTTATCTGATTTCAGTAAAGTTAATTCTGATTGTATAAGCTGCTGCAGTTTGCATGTCATCATTGTTTATTGTACTGCTTTACTGAATGAACCAGAAAGTTTCCTCCCTGTGGTGCTTATTATAGTCAGCTGTGTTTACTTTCACTGACAGTGGTACATTCCATCATAAAATATTCACAATAAGCCACTGAACCAACTGACTTTGCTATTTTTCAGGTACGTTTTAAATTTACTTGTGTGATATCACATTGATACATAGGCAATCGTATCACTAATGATAAATAGGGATATATGTGCCTTAAAGTGACATTGAACCCTCAGATTTTTTAACATAAAACATTACTGTAATGTGTGCCTTATTGTAATCCATGGTTGTTTCCCTTCTCTTTGCTGCTCTTCCTTTTAAATCCTCATGTCTTCTCATGCTTGGGCAGAACTTCTGTTTTGCAGCAGACTGCCTTGTCTCTGGAATGGATACAGGGTGTCTGTGTGCAGGTTCACAACCTGAGCCAGCACTACAGGAAGAGGCACTCAGCTGCAAAGGGAAGTTCCCCCCCAGCATGAGAAGAGATACGGATTTAAAGGGAAGAGCAGCAAAGAGAAGGGAAACAACCATGGATTACAGTAAGGCACACATTACAGTATTATTTTATGTTTAAAAAATCTGAGGGTTTAATGTCACTTTAATTATGATTAGACGTGCTAGAAACTGGAGAGCCAATAAGCCCAAGTATTTTTTTCCCCTTTTCCATTACCAGCTTCCTTTAAATATCCGCTGAAAGAGCTTGCACTGAATGGCTTCTAAATGTTGCATTTATTTGTCCACCTGACCTTAAATCCAGCTATTAGAATAATATTTCTCAGTATAGTCATATCAAGTAGTATTAAAGTTTTTTTGTAATAATAAATCCAGATCAAATAAATATACATTGCCCAGCAAAGCATTTCTTTAAATTTTTGGCCACACACTTAGTCATCCAAACAGCTTCAACTCTCTCAGCTCAGCTTCCCTGAATTTTCAGTCCAGTATAAAATACAAGGGATGAGCAGTCTTCAGCAGCTGTCCATCTACTAGGTTGTAGAAGGCAAGAGGGAGAAAGTAAGAAGGAGGAGCTGGGAGCAGGGAAGTAACTTGTCCTGCTGTGTCTGTGTGTTTGTGGAGAAACGCATAGCTTACTAGCACACAGAATGGTGGCTCCGCAGGATCCTGCAAGGGAATGGAGCCACTCTAAAACAGAATATTAGGGCCAGTGCACTGTAAAAAAATAATGCAGTCCTGGTACAGCAATGTGAACAGTCCTCGACTACACAGGAACAACAGTCACATAAATATCTCAGACATCATAATTTAGCAGCACCTCTCTACATGCTGGTGTTGGCACACTACAGTCTTGTAGTATTACCATCTCATAAGAGCTCCGGCTATCATTTATAAAGTGACGTGTCTGGTGATATGAACATCTGGGCCACCACCTCAGCAGGTTCCATAGAGTCACAAAAAATTGCAATCTAGAAGGTGCCCAAATTGAGTGCCACCTAGTGACCGTACTTTGTGCTAGCATAGGTGTGGGCCAGATGTTGGTACCTGACAAAACTAACATACAACACAACAAGGGGGAGGAGGGTGTAGGGAGGTGAGAGGGGGCAGGCAAGGAGAGCAGAGGAAGAGAAAGAAGAGAGAGGTAAGACTCGGATTGCGCGGAGGCATATAACATCACAAAGGTTCTGTAAGGTAAGTTACAGTGAGCAGAGCCGGCGTAGGGCAGAGGAGGGGAAGTACATGTCGATCAAGGGAGACCAGGTGGTTTCATATTTGTTCATATGATTATTGAGCTGTGCTGTCCATTTCTCATGCGCCATAACCCAATTGACGTGGTTGACTACACTATGGATACTAAGGGATTTGGTAAGCCAATTCTTAGCGATTTCTCTCTTAGCGGAAGTACACACCGGCATGAATAGGTTAAATTGTTTACGGCGGAGTCCTTCAGGCTTACAATTAAGCAATGCGAAAAATTGACTTTTGGTCAGGGATTCCGAGAATAGTGACGACAGGAGGGCGAACAGTTCGTCCCAGAAGGCAGAAGCATGCGGACAGCTCCACCAGATGTGGGAAAGCAGTTGGGGGAGCAATGCGGATTGTAGATAGCCACTCTGGCAGGTACCCTGTACCAGCGCAAGAGGACTTTGTAGTTAATTTCCAACATGCTTACACAGCGCGAGCTAGATTTCGTATTTGCCCAGGATTGTTCCCAGCTGTCATCATCTATTGGGGACTCTAGGTCCTTTTCCCATAGATGATAGCCACTCTGGCAGGTACCCTGTACCAGCGCAAGAGGACTTTGTAGTTAATTTCCAACATGCTTACACAGCGCGAGCTAGATTTCGTATTTGCCCAGGATTGTTCCCAGCTGTCATCATCTATTGGGGACTCTAGGTCCTTTTCCCATAGAGGGACATATGAAGGAGGGGGTGTATCCTTGGGGGTAATCAGAGCGGTGTAGAGGAGTGAGATGAGTCCTGGAGTGTGGGGGTTGGTGCGGCAAACTCTCAAACGGAAATCTTTTTTTATAGTGTGACAGCAGGCAGGTAAAATCGCTTGAGCGTCCCCAGGATGGCAAATACGTGTGTCACAGGTTTAGGTTATATACGGATTGCTTCCACTAGAGGGAGTGCTGGGAGTGGTGGAGGTAATGAGCCCAGCTGAAGTAAGCTGGCTCATTAGGGCCTCTATAAAAACTCCCAGACTGCTTAGAGAGTTGCTCCACCCTGGAACCTGTTTCTGAGCAGGCTGGGGGAGCTTTGAGCCTGCCTGTATGGTAGAAAAACCCCAACTCATGCGGTGGCAGTTTGTTGAGCAGGGAGTTAAGTGCTAGGGGCAGCACAAGGTTGCACCTAGCTGATAGTCAGCCCTCGTTCACACCTGAACGTTTTTAGCGCGTTCTACGCTCGACGAACGCTCTACAAAACGCTAAAAAATATAAATCCCATTGTATTCAATGGTCTCGTTCCCACCTTGGCGTATTTCCGCCTGTCCCTAACGCGCTACAAAACGGCCCACGCCTGAAAAGGTACATGTACTACTTTGGGCCGTTTTGTTGCGCGTTTCCATTGGGATACAGCCAAGTAGCCTTCGTAAACGCGCGTTCGTCGCGCGACTTTTTTTACCGCGAAAAGCCAGGTAAGAAAAAGAAGTGAGATGATCTGAGGGGATCAGCTCAAA
>NW_017307023.1:836405-843933 GCF_000935625.1 Nanorana parkeri | reverse complement strand
GCGTGTGCGTGTTGGGCTTCGTAAATCAGCCCCATAGAGTTCTGTTATGGAGGTTTTTCTATGTATTCCTTTTTTTTTCCTGTATTGGTTGAACTTGATAGACTTTTTTCAACCTAACCTAAATATGAATACAGACTACTGCCAACTGAGTTTTACTTTAGGTCCTTTTCTGATTAGTGATGGGCCGAACACCCCCCTATTCGGTTCGAATTTGAACTTTCGAACATGGGAACATTTTGAATTCAAACTCGAACTCAATGCAAGTCTATAGGGGTAGAACTTTAAAAATCAAAAGTCCCCATTTTGAAGCCTTTTATGCAATTTATTGGCCATAAAAAGGATATGGGGATTCGGGTACTGCCCTTGGGACATGAATCAATGAAAACAAATGTTTAAATACAGTTTTTAACCATTTCCCTGCCAGCGCTGTAAGGCATACGGTGGAACAAAACCTTGTTAAATTAATAGCTGTCAACAGTGGCTCACAAGCCGCTGTTGACAGCTATTAACTAAGATTTTGGGCGCCCCACCCTTGAAGGGCGCTGGCATTTTCAGCTTCTGATCCCTGCCTGGAGCCGCTCCAGGCAGAGATCTGTGACTCCATGGATCCCCGCTGCTCTCCTCCGCTTGTAGGGGCTGAGGCAGCGGGGATCTGAAGCGAAATGCCCGGCGGGGGGGCAGAGGAACGAGCCGCTCGATCACGGTGATCGAGAAGCACCTGAGAGCAGCCCGGCGGTGTGGAGAGAGCAGCCGCTGTCATCCTGTTAGTTTCAGGATGACAGCGGCTGTCTGTGGCCGAGAAGTGGTACTATGTGTCCCCAGTTATGAATGAACAGGATGCGATTTACATCACTTCCTGTTCATTCATGAATTTCTGAATGGGGAGTAGCACTCACTACAGAGGCTCAATTAAAAATGTCTAAATATTTGTTATTTATTAACTAAATACAGTTGTATCTTTTAGATTTAGTCAGAAAAAATATTTTTTGTGTGTACTGATACTGATTTTAGGGCTTTATCAATTGAATTGTGTATTTTTATCGGTTTAATATTCATTTGAGAAACATTTGCGCAATTATCGCAGGGCCTACAAATTTAGTAGCACCATCTTTTTATTCTACCGGGCCTGCGCTTTAAGAAAATATATGGTTTGGGGGGTCTTTTACAAAATGCTAGCAACCCAGCAGTTGAAAATCAAATCAATGGGAAAAATTGCAAAAATGGTGTGGCCAGCTGAATTGCAAAATGTTCCGGAGGGCTTGACAGCAAAAGGGTTAAAGGAGCAGTGATTTTTTAGGTCAGTTTAGGTGCTGACAAGGAGCATCCTGACAGAAGGAATAAGCAGAGTAGTGCTACATTCACACCATGCAACTAAACTCATAAGAGGCATGGAGGAGCTCAGCTATGAGGAAAGATTAGCTGCACTGAATGTGTTCTCTCTGGAGAAGAGGTGATTAAGGGGGGACATACATAAATGGTCCATATAGTGAGCTTGGTGCCAAATTATTCACTTTAAGGTCACTGCAAAGGACCAGGGGGCACTCTTTGCGTCTGGAGGAAAATAAGTTTAACCTTTTGGATATGGAAAGGATTCTTCACAGATAGAGGTGTGAAAATGTGGAATAGACTCCCCCAGGAGCTAGTTCTAGCTAGCTCTGTTAACTGTTTAAAAAAAATCTGGATGTATTCCTAAATGCACAGAATATTACTGGATATTGAGTCCTTATACGTATAATAAGCACCGGAGATTGTTCATCCAGGGAATATCCGATTGCCTTATGGGATCAGGAAGGAATTTTTTTTCCCCTGTTGGAGAAAATTGAACTATGCTTAACAAGGTTTTAGTTTTTTTGCCTTCCTCTGGATCTGTCTCTTTTTTTTCCCCTCTCATCTCTGTAGGTTGAACTCGATGAACTTTTAGCTTTTTTCAACCTGACTAACTATGTATCTTTGTAAAATGTGTGAATGTGTGATTTGTGATTCCTGCAGCAGGAACCTACGGATTCCTTCTGCCGTAATCCCAAATCTCCTGTTTGGATGCGGCTGCTGCTACCTATTCAAGTTAATATCCAATATACACGATACATGCGTTGAGGAACAAAACTGTTTCACATTCGATTTCATGCAGAATGCCGATCACAGATGAGGCTGATTTATTAACTTGAATGAGTGACAGCAGCCACATCTAAATGGGAGATTTGGAATTCCTGCTGCAGGAATCAGATCCAAAGGTTTCTGCTGCAGGAATCCTAAATCGCTCATTTACGCATAGTGTGAATGTAGCCTTAGGCCCCATGCACTGTGTTAAACACAGGAGAAGTTATCTAGGGAGTGTAAACAACTTTTTCTTTTGATGTTTTTGGGTTTAGTATTATTTACATGCATTTAGGCATATTTGGCTGCATAAAACTAGACTAAACAGACCAAGGATGCAGGGAATTATTGCTTGTGTACACGCAGCTAGGCTGAATGTACCTAGATGCTGCTGAACATCTAGGTGTGCATTCAGCCATAGCAAAGCATTACATGCTTCGAGGTGCCTTTACAAATTAGCTGATGTGCCACGCACTCTGGTGCGGGCGATCGCTCTGCGGGGCAGGTGGCAAGGCTATGGTGCCTTTGATGTCAATGCAGCGCCACGGCCCCCCCGCCTCTGAATGCAGGAAGCTGACCGGAATGCGATACAGTGCCTCTCTGGAACGCACTGTTTATGGTGTGAACCGGCCCTAAATCTGGGAGACTGAGGGCATCTAACTGACGTCTAAAAAAAGAGGCTCTGCAAGAAATAGATCGAAGGCGATTATTGCAACAAACAATGTTTTCTTTTTTTATCATTAAATGAGCTATTGATTTTTTTTCGTTTTGGCTAGAGTTCTAGCTTAACAATGCAAAGGTCACGTTTCTGGAGCAAAATATTTTGTTGTGAGACTGCCAGTGCTACAGACACAAAAGGTTTTGTTACTGCTATATACTGCTGTGCCACGTGTGTGTAATTAGTTCTCAGAGGGAAGTGTGGCTGTATGTTTTTCCTATTCTGTTCCATAAAAATCAGAATGGGGGGGGGGATTCACTCCTTTTCTTTTGTAGCAGTGTACTTGAATTAAGAGCTTCAGCTATTGAACTCTTTAAACAAGTGGCTTTTAGCAAATCAGTTAGGATTAACCTAGCTCGAAAAGAACCGAATACTCCACCTTTCTGATGGATATTAAAAAAAAACGTTTTTTTGTCTGGATATGATAATGAAAATATATACAAACACATTACACATTTCCTAAAAAGCATGATGCTAAATACAATATGTGGATGTTACAGTTTATTTCCCAGGTGAAGCATTTCCTTTATAAATTATTATACGTTAACCTGTAATTGGAAGAAAATGCTTATACAAGGTAGGTTGTAATGCTAACATCATGTGCAGATATTAGAAATGGTAATGAATGCAGTTATAGATTCAAATAACAATACATGTAATTTTGAATATAAAAATATGCAAGTACCGGAATCTGACTTAGTATCATGCTTGTAATACCTTGTACAGCAACACCTAGTGGTGCCTACACTGTGCCTGCCCAATCCTCCATGCCCTACTGCTTGGCCCCAAAAATCTGCCCCTTCTGATGGGCAAAGCACTTTCTCGTAGTGTAAAACATTGCCCACACCCTCCCATCATCCACACATTCCTATTGGCCATGGAGGCAGCCAATCAAAATGATGGGTTATAGTAGGGAACAAGCAAGCTTCAGAACTACCATAAGGTAGAAACATAACAACAAGTAACGACATTTCACAGCCACAAATACTGCCCAGTTCTGCACAGTCTACGGCAGTGAGATGGACATTCCTCCCATTACTCTAAATCTGATTTGGACAATTGCACTTTATATTTGTATAAGAAAGCTGATGGGGGTGGGATGTGGGAAAACTGGCCTTCTTTGGTGGCTACCAGGTCAGGAAATCCAAATATATCCACATCTATATGTATTTTTGTCATGGTGTGGCTAAACAATTATTACAAATAAACATTTCTGCTTGGCCAAAATCTGCTGAATTAACTGAAAAAAATCAACATGCTGGACAAACTCTATTATTTAATACTATGAAGTGACTACTAATTGCAACAGTTCACATACGATCAGAGCGATCTGCCTGGAATCCACATTATTAAATTGGTCTACAGCTATTTGGAGAAAGACCAGCTCCTAGAGCTTTCGTCACTCTGATAAAACAATGTACCCAGCTATGGCCAAGGAGTTAAAAAAATATATTTTTAAAAGAGTTTTCTGATTAAAGGCCTGAGGAAACTCGTACACCAATGCTTCAGTTTAATTGCATCTTAAATTGCAGATTTGACAGGTCTGCAGCTAAAGACTCAAATATTACTTAAACAATTAATGTATTATTTCCAGTGCACTCCAGTGCATTTCATTTCCATGAAGGGCTGTATATCAACACCTTTTTTCTTTCATCCTACTAGACAATTATTTTTCTAATCTACTTTGACAGGTCTGGATCATTCATCTGTAACTGTAATGAGCTAAAAATCTGTGGTGTTACAAGGGTATAACACCAGGTAGGAAATTAACTTTTTTATTAAAATGAATTATTTTTCTATCTGCTGAGCTGCAGTTCTGTTATTTTATACCTGGTGACAAATATCATGTAAACGATAGAATTTTAAATGTTTTAAAAAACTTACTTTCAAAGCAATCTAATCCCAGTGAGCTAAGTGCCCAGGTCTATTGAGGCAATCCAATTAATGCACCCTTTGAGCACTTGCAGCTAGGCAACACTTAGAGGACATGCGGAATATGCATCAGATGTCACTTTCTGATACCCATGTGTATAAACTGTTAATAAGGTTGGCCATTTCCTTCAGGATTTTGTTTTTCATGCTATCAGTTACCTAAATGAGCTCCCTTGGCCTATAGCTTGAGCAAGACACATTATTTGTCATGACTGTTCAGATGCACCCCTTAGTGATGGTCTGGTTACTCTATATTGAAGTGATAGTCAGAGTCCAGTGGACCAGAAAAACAGTGCATAAGTGTGACATGATAATTTAGCACCTTAAAGCCCCTAAAGGTTATTCACAGCTGTGAGTGTTTCCCCTTGTGCATAATCTGGAGTAAACTCAGTGATGTTGTTATATTGGTGCATTGTACAGTGACCATACTGTGCTGTATTATCTTAGTATGCAGAGATCTAAAGGAGACTTTAAATTAAAACTTTCACTTTAAATTATGGTCCTACTTAGTCATACTGAAAGTGGCCAAGGGAATATATGATCTTCTCTTCCATTGTCCTTCCCTCATTCTTCATCGAGTGACCACGTGTCCCGTCCCTGGCCACTCTGCCACCCTCAACAACCAATGATGAATGCTTTAAAGTGTTCCTGTCACCACTGACACAAAAATAAAACATATAAAACAATGCCACCCTGTAAAACATGCTTTCCAATACATTTGGAAATGTCATATGGCAGTGATTCACAAGGCTCTCCAAGAGAGTGAAGACTTATAAGCAACTGCCAGAAAGGTATATTTAAAACTTTTAATGCAAACAATCCATCAGTTGAAAAAATAATTGGGGAACTAGTCGATTATGAAAATAATTGTTAGCTGCAGCTCTATTTAAAACTTCTACTGGCTGCTACTGTTTTATTTTTTTTGTCTGGTTGGTTATTCTGTCTGTAGCTGCAAGTCAGTTGGGAGGTTCTTGTGTATGCTTCCTCTTGTGGCTAATAAAGAAAAACTAGATAGAGCAAGTGGGACTTTATTGGCACCAAATGACACGTCCCAAGAACAACACAGTGATTAATTATTAATTTATTGAATACACAACATAATTAAAAAGTTGTTTCAAAATACACTGGAATTACCCCTGTGTGACTAGACAGCAGTGGATACTGTGAATAAAGGTGGTACAAATAGAAGGATAAGCAGATAAATTAAAGGATGGGTGTAAAATATTAAAGCAAGGTTATCCAAATGGGGAATATGGAATCGGAGAGTTTATTTGATATATTTGTAATATTCCAGAAACACTGGGACTGGTGCATTGCTATAGAGTCTGTGATTGATAATAAGAAGATGATATTGGATATAGAGATGTAGTGACATTGTTCTATGGATGCAGTTCCTAGTTAACAAGTGGTGGAGGGCCTGGGATATATAAATGTGGTTACATCAATACAAAAAACAAAGGTAATAGAGAGTCATGTGAAGGTATGGTATAACCATGATATTGACTTACCCCCTAGGTGGGTCTCTGCTGTCTCTCTTCCCCCCTCATCCACGCCCCAGAGTTCTGGGGATCCGTGGAAGCCATGTTGGAAGGCAAGATAGTGAACATTTATGTATGCAATTTATTTTTTTTAATATTATGCAATGATATGTATTAATGATTTCTTGTAAAAAAGTGTAATCCTAGAAGTGGATTACCACGAAACGCGATGAGAAAAAGCAAGATTCTCCTTCAATTCTTGATGTACAAAGAGCTAGAGCAGTGATGGCGAACCTTTTTGAACCCGAGTGCCCAAACTGCGACGCAAAATCAATGTATTTATCTCAAAGTGCCAGCGCTGAAAATAAGTTTGGTATTGCAGTTTGGGCGCTCGTGGTTAAGAAACGTTCAACATCACTGCCTAACGGCCTTGTACGGCTCTCACGGGGGACCCGAACGTCCCGGATCGCCTCTGTAGTCGGGCCGGTCACAATCAGGCAGCGGCGGTGACCTCTAAACAGGCAGATTAGACGGCCGCTTGCGGGGGCCTCCCGGGGTCCTAGCGAGGAGGAAGCAGCCGTCTAACCTACCTGTTTATTGGCTGCCGCTGCCTAATTGTGACTGGCCCGGATCGCATACCAAGGCGATCCGGGTCAGTCGGATCTATTTCAATTGGTGGTCCCTGAACGCAGTGGTGTATTCTGGTTTGGGGCTGCCCTAGGCAAGGCAAAACACGGGCGCCCTCACCCCCACTAAATTTACCCCACCCCTTCCTGTTTAATACTTTTTGCGTGACCTGTCAGTCGCTGGATACAGTGCAAACACTGTATCCAGCTTTTGACATGTTCCGCTTTTAGCATAGCATGAAAGCTGTGGTCTCAGGGGGGCTTAGCAGGATTTGTGGTGAGCTCTGCGGGGTCTATGGTGAGCAGAGCCCACCACAGATCCTGCACAGGCCCGAGACCCTGCAAAGCCTGCCAGATCTCAGAGGGGCTGTGCAGGATCTGTGGTGGGCTTTGCAGGAGATCCCCCACAGATCCTGCACAGCTCCCCTCAGATCTGGCAGATCAGATCTGGCACAGCCCCTCACAGAGACCCCACAGTCTGCCGGATCTCAGGGGGGCTTTACAGGATCTGTGGGCGGTTTGCAGGCTGCAAAGCCCCCCACAGATCCTGAAAACCCTCCACAAGTCCTGCAAAGCCCCCCACAGATCTTGCAGAGACCCCCTGAGACCCTGCAGTCTGCCAGATCTCAGGGGGACTGTGCAGGATCTGTGGTGGGCTTTGCAGGCTGCAGAGCCCCCCA
>NW_017307023.1:827301-835794 GCF_000935625.1 Nanorana parkeri | reverse complement strand
CCTGCCGCGCGTGCCATAGGTTCGCCACCACTGTGCTAAAGTAAGAAATTCAGAGAAAATGTATACAATAATAAAAATATATAAATGAAAAAAGAAGATGGAGCTACATGATCTATGACGTGGGATTTGAATGAAGCGCAAATTGAGAAATGTATATGACATTTCTTATTTTAAATATGTAAATAAAGTGTGTGTGATTTTATTATATATTGTTGAACAAGCCAATTCTTGGGGTACCTTAAAAGTCTGATTAAATGTTTTTATCTAAATACACTAGCTAGACAGAGGTTCAATTACTCACAATGTTACACACATGTCACCTGGCTATCTTATATTTTATAAATGCCGCTCTCTTGTCCTTGACGTGTTGTTTTACAGTTTTATTAAACCATATTGGTTTAGTCTTTGATCTTTTGCTTTTGCTCCCTAATGGTCAGTGGCGTAACTAGTGACCTCAGGGCCCCGGTGCAAGAATCTATGAAGGCCCCCCCCCAAGAGGAAAGAAATTAGGTACATTGTTTAAAAAAAAAATGTAGATAAAAAAAAAATGATGTTAGGGGTTACTGGGATACTAAATATCCTGGTAATCAGTTAACGCACCCACCTGAGGCTCCACAGAACCCATAGATCCTGCACAGTCCACAGAGACTGTCTATGTTAAGCTCGGCAGGGTCTCAGGTGGGCTGGTCGGGGGGCCCTTTCCTTGCAGCTCCTTACCTGTCGCAGCGGGCTTCTTGCAGCCCCGGTGTCCTCCACTTCCTCCCCTGTCAGTGCCCGCCCGGCGGTAGTTCCATCGTCCCGTTGTCTGCAGGGCAATGTGGAGGGCAGCCTCGGCACGGGAGCTGCCTCTGCTCTGTGTGTCGGCTCTCTCTCTCCCCCGTCCTGCTCTCGCTGCTGGGTTGGAGACGGAGCTGTGTCTCAGTTAAGTGCCTGCCGGGCGGAGCGCTCTGAACCCGCAGTCAGATGCGCATTTCCCCGTACCACCCGCCCTCGGTGCACCATCCCTGCTGACCTTTCTTGTACACTAGGTAAGTTAGGCGCCTCTGGGGCCCGTCCTCCTGTCCTGGGCCCCCTCTAAGTGGCGGAACTCCAGGGCCCGGTCGCAGCTGCGACCTTTGCGACCCTGGCAGTTCTGCCACTGCTAATGGTATACACTTTGAAGTAGCAGTATGTAGTGTGTTTTTAAAACAATCCCACATCTGGTCTGTGTTTAGGTTTTGAAATAAGTTTTCCCATTTTATTTCCCCCACTAGGTTGCGCAGCTTATCAAAGTTGGCCCTTCTGAAGTTTAGGGTTCTAGTCCTTCCAGTACACTTCCCTTTTCTGTGTTCAATATTAAAAGTAATCACATTGTGATCACTATTACCCAATGACTCCCCAATTACAATATCCTCGATTAACTCTGCATTATTAGTGACAATTAGATCTAAGATGGCATTTTTTCTGGTAGGAGTCTCCACCATCTGGTCCATGAAATTGTCGCGCAACATGTTTAGAAATCGCCCCGCCTTTGCCGAACCCGAAGTTCCATTGGCCCAATTGATGTCTGGGTAATTGAAGTCACCCATCACGACTACATTGCCCTCTCTCCCAGCTATTCCCGATTTCTCCTGAGTTGATTTCTCCACTTTAAATTCAGGTTTAATAATGGAAAAAAATCTTGTTTTATATAATTATTCAGAGTTCCAGTCTCACACCATGGCCATTTGGTTTCCATACCCACAAGTGGTATAGACAGCCCCCTGTTGTAGAGAAACTAAGAGACCTAAATCTCTTGTTACTACTTTCTTTAAATGACACAGATGCATGTTAAGAAAATGAAAGGAATCGCTCATTTCAGCAATGCTTCCACTTGTTGTTTTCTTGTGTGTTTTTAATTATTCAAGCCAATAGAATCTTCATTTGTATAATTAATTTCAATTGAAACCATTACTGTCCTACGTGTTTAATTGTTTTAATAAGATATTTTCCCAGTTGACTGCCACACACTTTCACCCATGATTATCTGTGTAAATTCCACATCTGAATGAATTAGTTCTGAACAAAATGTAAGCAGCATTCAGTAAACTGGTGCCGTATATTCTGCTTATTGTCAAAGCATTCTCATTACTTGGGTGACAAAACTCTGCCAAATCGCACTTTGCATCTCAAAAGTTGCAACAATATACTTGCCCATATTTATCAAAGTGTTGAAATAAGTACCATCTGTGTTGTCTTTGACTGTCAGTCTTGGGTGGAGATGTTCCTAGGGTCAAAGTTGGACAGGAAGTTGTTATCAGTCCTGGGCATGCAATATGTTTAGTCTGAAGAATTTGGTAAGGGCATGGGGTGTAAAGGTCATTTAGTCGGAAGCCGTATGGCCTTCAAAATAGGGTTGGCCCTCAGGTATGAACTGGGAAAATATTTAGGCTATAAGACCAAGTAGGAGAATATGTGAAACATGTCTACCCAGGCAGTGGGTATGCAATGCAACAGACAATCTGGAAAAAATGGAGCCAAGATATGAGTATCAATAAGTGGTGGAGGGGGTTGCAGCTGGTTCTTAATGGAGAAAGGATTTGCATCGGTGTATATAATTTCCAGGGTAGGTGCATCTGGCTGTCATTCCACGTGGGTCTGTCAATTAAAGGGGAGAATATGAACAGTTTTCATCTGGAGGTGAGATGACTGTAATCCAAGAAAATGGTTTATGTGACTGTGATCCTGTCAAGATGCAGGCAAATGTGATAATAGGAGAGGGGTTGGTGGTGCATGAGTTTGATCCAGAGAGGAATAGTAGTCCTGATGATTGTTATCCTGGAAGGTTGCAGATGATTTTAGGAGGTAACAGTGATTCCATCAAGATGCAGGCAAGTGTGATTGGAAGCATGAGTGTGACTGTGATCGATGGTTTCTGCATGGTTATGATCCTTAGAGGTGACTGTGATGCTGGGGATTTGTGGGGAAGGTCATAGTTCAGTTGATATTGAGCTCAGGGATCAGATGGATGGGTGTGTGGGTGAGTGTGATTCCTGGAGGAGTATAGTTGACTTTAATCTTTTTCATGCTAGAGGCAGTGAACCTGAAACACACATATAGAAAGTTATCCATATGCTACAATTGTTTTCTAATACATTTTAATAGGGTGAGGCAACAATAAAAAAACAAAACATTGTGGATTCAGCGGAGTGAATAACTGAGCTGAAGTTAAGTGAGCCGAACGCCATTTGGCTATTCACTTCAGCCCTGTATGGCTGATTTCAGCCGTACATCGGCTGGATTCGGCTCCTTTTGGTTCAGCCGAACGCCCAGCAGTTCACTCGCTGCTGTTCGCCCCTATTCTCATAGGGCCCGAACGGCAGTGAATGAATAGTCGAATGTCGCGGAGCGTCACAGCCGACTCCGCCCATTTGTTTGCACTTGCAATAGCAATTTGTCATATGCCAGCAAAATGTCAACAGATAGGCGGAGCCAGTGGCGATGTCACCGCTAGCTCCGCCTATTTGTTTACATTTTGCTGACATATGTCAAATTGTTCATTCTGCGACAGAAGTTCGTCGAGTGTGGACAGGTCGGCAGACATCAAGGTTTTTCTATTTCGAAGAGTCATTGTCGTCATGATCTTTGGATTACGGTGGTGGATTAATTTTTTTAATTTTGGGGAGTTTCATTTTTTATTAAAGGAATTGTCAAAAACTTTAGTTTTTTTTCAATTAAAGGATTTTTTCTTGAAGTGCGGCTGTTTATTTATCTTTTTTCTTTAACCCTTTAGTGAATGAGTAGGGGTACAAGTACCCCTTACTCATTTGCAAAGGGGGGCAACATCTGGGTGCCCCCTTTATTAAAGGGGTACACCGATAAAAATAAGCCCCCTGCCTGCAGACCCTCACAACCAATGGGTCAGGGCTTGTGGGGAAAAGGCCCTTGTCCCCATTGGCACGGGGACAAGGTGTTTTTCCAGGGGGAACCTGGGGTCTAGATTGTTCACTTATCCTGCTTTCTCCAAACTCTTCACCCTTTGCGAATAGCCCTTTTAATGTTTATAGTGTTTATAAACATTAGACCAGTAGAAGATCAAGGTGGTTTAAATGCATCCTATATGTTTCCAAAAGGAGCTTGAATTGGCTGGCTGGAACAACAGTGATGGCACTGAAAGCATTTTGGCCAGCAGAAAAAGAAGTGAGGGGACAATATCCTGGCTTTTGGTGTTGATGAGGCTGGCCAAGTGTAGACCATTTGTTTTTGTAATTCAACATGCAGCAATCCCATCTACTACTGATTCTGAAACACATACTGGAGCTTCCTTGTTGTCTCTCAGATACAGTCAGTGCCATACTTACACAACCAGAAACATGTCTGCACATACAATCAGTACTATACTGACAGAACCAGAAACATGTCCCCAGACACAATCAGTACCATACTGACACAACCAGAAACATACTCATAGACATAATCAGTACTGTACTGACACAATCAGAAACATGTCCACAAACACAATTATTACACTGACACAACCAGAATCATGACCGCAGACACAGTCAGTGCTGCTAGGAACATATGGAAGATAATAATGTACTATTGCACACAGGGAGGGGGTATTAAGTGAACCTGTTGCTTTGCCCTGTGTGGCAGGCCCCAGTAAAGTAGTGTGTAGGCAGCCTGTAAGCAGTCACGCTTTGTCACTGTGCCTGGAAGCCCTTGACTGTCCACAATGTGTGGCCCGCCCCACGTCCCAGCAGCATAAGATCAATCAGATCAATCATTGTACACTAAGGGTGGGAATAGAAGAGTAAAGATCTGCAGGCTGAGGCAGGAATGTATGTGACCACTATTAGCGATGGTAGCTGCCTGCTAACAGTGCTAAATAAACATAAAAAAACAAGGGGGGCATTAGCCAGAGGCAAATACTTTAATAGTGGTCAGATTTCACAGTGGCCTGTGTGGACATGCACCACCACCATCTGCTTTAGTGCCCTATGCCAGTGTTTCTCAACCTTTTATCAGTCACAGCACAATGCAAAATCTCAGGGCACCCCAGCCTAAAACGAGCAAAATGAATATGCAAAAATGTAAACAGCAATGTGTGACCCCTCAGAAATCCATACCAGACCCTTACAACAGAAAGGGGTCTGGTATGGGTTTTAAGATTGGACCCCATACAATGAATCCATGTCTAAATGGATCCCACCCTATATGGATTAGTGTCATTCATTTGCTTTGTGCTTGTGCCTGGCCTGCCTGCACCATGGAAAGACGTAATGTTGTGCAAAACGTTTGAGGCACTACAGAGGAAGCCAGATGGTACCCTGATTGAGAAAGGCTGCCCAACACCATGGTCTATGTGGTCTAGTATTACAACTGGCCCTGAACAAAGGATGAGGTTAGCTCAGACAGGGAGACAGCACTGGACGACCAGACATAACAGAAAGTTGAGTTACCTCAGGCTTCATTGCCTTAGTTGGAGTTGTACCCTTGAATACAAATATGTGCATAGAGCTGAGTCCTGTATGTACTCCCATATGAAGAAGATACAGGAAATTACATATTTAAACAATATTGTATTTTGCATTGTAGACCTTTGGAGATCTATTATGTAAATACAACCCTTTTTCCTGAAAAGTAAGCTAAACCACTTAAGCATACAGTTTAGATCATTTTCCTCAACCTCAACGTGTTGTGAGCTGCGTTAAATACAGCATTTAAAGGTTTTGCAGGTGCAAGCTACGTATTTCTTGGCAAGCACTCAAGACTCCCGCTGCACTTGATGGATTTTGATTACATCTACTCAGCCATAATTTGTTCAGCAGTTAAACCAATTTCCTGTCAGGCGACGCAATAAACTTCAAGATGATGCTTTGAACAATGGTTACATTGTCCTCCTGGTGGTAAAAGTCTTTTATGCCAATTAATTATTATAGATAATATTATTTTGCATTCTTTTAACTTAAATAAGAGCGAAGGTCGGAAGTAGTAATTAAAGAACCAGCAATGTAATTCATGTCAGCAAAAATGTGAACGCCATTCCAGCTAAGGGTCAAACAATAAATTAATATAAGCTTGTTCAGGATAAACATGGTCCCCTCTATTATGCCATAATTATTATTATTATACAGGATTTATATAGCGCCAACAGTTTGCGCAGAGCTTTACAATATATTTTTGATAAACAAGCACCACACAGTTTTTTCATATATGCTTCACAATTGTTCGCAATTGTACTAATTGTTAATTCTGCAGTAAAATTAGGTTGCTGGTATTTTACCAGCTCAGCCGCAGATGGATAAGAACAGCATTAAACTGGAAATAAAGGGGTTTCATCCTGCCTGGAGCTTTTGCCATGATGTGCACATATGCACAGATTGTTTGCACAGTATGGCATACTTAACTTGTAAATATTACCCCTCTAGAAATGTGATGTCTGTGATCTCCCTCATTACTATGTCACCAGTGCTTTCATCTTCTTCCTGTCTTCTTACATGTTCAGGGGTCTTTAGCGGTCTCGAATGGATAGGCCAGAACAACATAACTCCTACGGATGCACCCTGCACTCTGGGCAAATATTGTATTAACACTTGCAGTGGGGCTACCCCTGCACTGCAAGGGTTACCTGCTTATTTTTGTCAAGGTTAAAAAAAAAAGTTATAATCACCTGGATGCTCATCATGCTTTGCTGCTCATTCTGCTCATTCTTCTCATGTGCTCATTCCTTTGGTTTAGTTTTCATTTGTAAGGACTACATATCCAATATGATACCTTGCTACCTGCAAGCAGTGTTGATGTGCCTCCTGAAACCTCTTCTCTTCAGCACTTCTGTAGTTCAGATAGCAGGCTCTGTGAAATTGGTGACACAGCAATGCATATTCACACGACATAGTGAATATGTGTCACTGCATTCAAGGAAGTAAATGTGTGGGATTCTTCAAAAAGTATGTTTTTAAACTCCAGGATCATTAACCCCTTCATCATCTATCAACCCGTCACAATCCTTCAGTTTGTTAACAACTGGTGACAGGATAATCCCGTCATTCGGTACAATGGGTGCTGGTCCGTTAAAGGGACCAGCGCTCATTGGCTTACTGCTGTTGATGGATCCCTCAGGGTTTGAGGCAGACCCTCAACAGCAGATTAGGTGGTCACAGTCCTGTGATCACAGTGAGAGCTGATCGCTTCGATCGCAGAGCTGTGACAGTCACAGAGTCGGCAGCAGTTCACTGTGTTTTGTAAACTGCTAGCTGGCTATGTGTTACAAAAGTGATACAAAGGGGTTGATTTACTAACCTTTTAAACACACCACGAACGTGTATACACCTCAGTGGTTTGTTCCCTCCCAGCATGATCTATGGGAGGAATCGAAACACCTTTGTAGTGTGTACACACCCAGCAGGTGTGTTGTTCAAAGCCCTGCGATGAATTGCAAGGTAATGTGGTGTAAATTAGCTCTATGTTATGTTGCTTGCGTTGATGAATGCAGGAATGTAAATGCATGAGCTAACCATTTTTGTCTAAACTGTGAAACAGCATTATATATGCATCATGTGCATGATTTTTCCATATATGGCATTAGTGGAAATATGCTTTTAGAGACTTTTTGGTTGATAAATACGTTTTGCTGTGTGAAAATCACACACACCTGATGTGTGTGTGTGTTTAGGTTAGTAAATCAACCCCAAAGTATCTCTAAGGAAAAAACTGTATTCTCCTCAGAGATACTAAGTATCAAAGCCCCCGTAAATAAAAACAAAACCCCTTAGTGCCCCCTAGTTAAAACAAAATACAATTTAAATATAAAAAATAAAGTTTACAAAAATTTTAATTAAAAAAAAAGAAAAAAATTGAAAAAAAGTCACAACAGTTTACAAAAAATATGTTTAAGAAAAAAATTTATAAGAACATATAGTGCCGAGGAGGCTATTAAAGATAGGAGACAAACATACCACATTCTAAAATTGTTCCACACTAAAAATTGTATTTCACCTATAACTCCCAAAATAAACTGAAATCCGAGACATATTATATACCCTATGAATCAGGACAAATAAAATCATTTATTATGAATTACTTTCTGTTAGCTACAAGGGGTATGTGTAGTTGAGTAATGGCCATGTGTGAGGCTGTGTTCAATTCTGTAATGCCCTGTGTAATGTCGTGTGTAGTTTCCTAATGCTCTGCGTAATTGTGTAGTCCTGTGTGTAATTGTGTACTACGATGTGTAATCATGTATTACCCTGTGTAATGACCTGTATGATTCTCTGCGTAAATGTGTAATGCTCTATATAAGCTACAAGTCACTTTAGTCAGAACTTATGTGACAGTCCTGGACCAATCATGCAGGAACGGCTCTGTCACAGAGGTGTGTGTGATATGCTCCTCCATACCTAGAAGTACTGAGTATTTTCTTAATTCCTAGTGGCTGAACTGTGCAGTAGGGATGCTTTTCGGGGTAGCAGAAATTTAGAGGTTAGCTTTAAGTGCAGCTGAAAGGGAAGAATTGTGTTTTTGTGTGTGGGGGGG
>NW_017307023.1:823329-827281 GCF_000935625.1 Nanorana parkeri | reverse complement strand
CAACCATTTGATCTCTATTAATTACAGATTTAACCATTTAGTTAGCACACTTCCAAGCAAAGTTAGGATTCAGAAAGGAGTCTGAGATACTATTCGGAATACTACTACTCATTCTTTACCTATATCTGTTGTCCAGCATCTGCCAGATACATCCAGTGTGATAACTACAACTGAATCCTCCCTCCAGTGTCTAACTTTGTACTACTTCACATTAGAATGAGTACATTCCCCCACAATAATACTGAACCTGCTGTGTACTACCTATACTGAGAGCATGATAGTTGTCCCAGGCTTTGGGAAACACTGAAAAGACCCAACAGGAGCTGCCTGTCTCTTGCTGGTTTTTGCAGCCGGCCCCCAATGGCACACCACCAGGTCCGCTCTTCTCCAGCGGCAGGTCCAGCCTCCTCCAGCGGCAGGTCTGCCCTCCTCCAGTTGCAGATCTGTTCTCCTTTAGCCGCAGGTCCTCCCTCCTCCAGCTGCAAGTCCTCGCCCTCCTCCAGCCGCAGGTCCGCCCTCCTCCAGCCGCAGGTCCGCCCTCCTCCAGCTACAGGCCCACCCTCCTCTAGCTGCAGGTCCTCCCTGCTCCAGCAACTGCAGTGATGTCAACAGAATTTTTAAGTGAAAGTCCGTTTTAAGCAAACAGTTTAAATGACTGTTTGTTAGTCAATTTAATATTAATAAAATGGATAATGCTGTTTTCCTTAATTATAAACACTACGTGTTCAACCATTGTGGCAGCAGTATGAGTGGGAATCAATTTCCTTATCTCCTTAGAATGGCTACCTATTATAATCTTTGTTCTGTGTCTACTGAGTTATTTCCTGCTGGTATTTGTCAGGCCAGTGAGCTGTATGCTTTAGATTCTCTAATCTGCCTGTCGTTTGATGCTTTTCTCTGCAGAGCAGTGCGGGGGCAGAGGAGGGCTGAGCAAACACACAGCCCAGTACATCTTATCATGTTTGCTGTGATCACCATTGTAGGGTCAGAATATGGTCTTCATCTTCCCAGCGCTGGTACTTTCTGGTCTGTCCCAGAACATCTGTGAAGTATACTACATCAACCTGGCTCTGCTACTACATATATTTTAGATTCTCCACTCTAACTACATTTGTATTACCTGCTTAACAAATGCTTTACCCATTACTCAAAGTGTATTTCCCCTTTTACAGCCAAGTAGGGATAATGACTATTTTATATTTGTTAAATGTTCCCATTTACATAAAATATCTTTAAAAAAAAATTAAATGAAGACACAACAGAATCTCTACAAGGTGAGGGTAATTCCCATCTAAGACAGTTGTCACCAGAACAGGTGTTTCCATTAAAAACATTTCCCCCCCACCTCTTATCCTGGTGGCAACTGTAAAATTTATGATTTCCTGTCACTTTGAGAGGGTGAACATCTCTAACAAAGACACAGACAGCAATAAAAACCAGACAGGGGTTCTAATTAGGGATGTCCCGATACCGATACTAGTATTGGTATAGGGGCAGATACAGGGCATTTTCATGAGTACTTATACTCGTGAAAATGCCCCGATACATATCGACGATGCCGTCGCTTTATATTTTTAAAATAGGTCAGGCTGCTTGTACAAGTGATCCGCCTGGATCACTTGTATAGCACCCTGGTTGTCAATCCCCCACCACCGACACCTCCCCTCCAAGGTCCGCCTCCTCACTGCCGTGGTTTTCAGGCTCCCCCGCTCTTCTGGGGTACCCAGGCCCAGTAGTTCAGGATGGAAAAGGGGGAAGCACACCACTGGCCTCTGTACTCTGCATCACACCCTAGACCTATGTACACTGCGTCACACCCCTGACTTCTGCACTGTGTGTCACACTGCTAACATCTACACTGTGGGGTTGATTTGCTAACCTTATAAACATGCCACGAACAAGTATACACCTCTGTAGTGTGTTCCCTCCCAGCATGATCTATTGGTGGAATCTAGACACCTTTGTAGTGTGTACACACCCAGCAGGTGTGTTGTGCAAAGCCCTGCATGAATTGCAAGGTGATGTTGTGTAAATTAGCTCTACATTGTGTTGCTTGCATTGATGAATGCAGGAATGTAAATGCATGAGCAAACCATTTTTGTCTAAACTGTGAAGCAGCATTATATATGCATCATGTGCATGATTTTTCCATATATGGCATTAGTGGAAATATGCTTTTAGAGACTTTTTGGTTGATAAATACGTTTTGCTGTGTAAAAATCACACGCACCTAGTGCGTGCGTGTGTTTAGGTTAGTAAATCACCCCCTGTGCGTCACATCGATGACCTCTGCACTGTGCGTCACATCGCTGACCTCTGCACTGTGCATCACACTGATGAACTCTGCACTTTGCGTCACACTGCTAACCTCTGCACTCTACTACTGAAGTCTGCATCACCCCGCTGACCTCTGTACTCTGCGTTCTCCCGCTGACCTCTGCACTCTGTGTTACAACTGACCCTCTGCACTGTGCGTCACACCGCTGACCTCTGCACTGTGTGTCACACTGCTGACCTCTGCACTGTGCATCACACCGCTGACCTCTGCACTGTGCATCACACCACTGACCTCTGTACTCTGTATTACACTGCTGATCTCTGCACTCTGTGTTACAACTGACCCTCTGCACTGTGCGTCACACCACTGACCTCTGCACTGTACGTCACACAGCTGACCTCTGCACTGTGCGTCACAACGCTGATTTCTGTACTCTGCGTCACACCACTGACCTCTGTACTCTTTATTACACAGCTGATCTCTGCACTCTGTGTTACAACTGACCCTCTGCACTGTGCGTCACACTATTGACCTCTGCACTGTGCGTCACACCGCTGACCTCTGCATTGTGCGTCACACCGCTGACCTCTGCACTGTGCATCAGACCGCTGATTTCTGTACTCTGCGTCACACCACTGACCTCTGTACTCTGTATTACACTGCTGATCTCTGCACTCTGCGTTACAACTGACCTCTGCAGGCTGTGTTTAACGCTGACCTCTGTACTATGTGTAAAGGTGGCCATACACTGTACAACCATCGCAAGACCTTAGTCTTGCGATGGTTGTAAAGTGATTTAAAAAACATACGATCTGCCCATCTTGGACAGGCAGATCATACTCTCTCAAGGGGCGGGCTTCCGATGACCGCAATGCTGAACGGGCAGTGTGCGCGTGCGCACACCGGCCCGTTCAGCATTTGTCTCCCGGCCCGTTCGGCATTTGCCTGCACCGGCTTGCACTCTGCATTACAACCGACCTCTGGACCTTTTATTTTTTCAAATTGATTTGGCTACGTTAGGTACTACGCAGTAGCCTTCTGGGGAACCATGCAGCGTCTTCTTACAGGGCTTCCGCCAACCGCACATCTCTTACAGGTTACTATATGCAGTTCTGAACTGAGCGAGCCGTCAGACTGGGAGCAATCATCGCTAGGGCTGGTTAACACAGCAGTTAACCCCTTATACACCAAACATTTGCTGCCGCCACGTTTCCAGCAAAGACTGTGACAATTCAAAACACTTAAACAAAGCCTATGATACAGCTGTCCTCTCAGACAGGAATATGACAGGTTTAACTATTCAGTAGCGCTCTTCACAGAGGCAAGGATACTTTAAGTTCATATTTAGAGCGTAGAGATAAGCTAAATTATTTTTAAGACCGTTCTTTCATAAATGATTTGGTGCAGAAAAAATATGTTGTGTAACGGGATCAGGGCTGCCATCAGGGGGGTACGGCCATCACTAATGTGAGGGGCCCACATGGCTAGGGGGGCCCGAGCTCCGACCAGCAATTTTGTAAACTATAAATTAATATATACAGGGCAGTTGGTACGGTCCCGGGCCCCCCTGTACAATTGGTACGTTCTTTTTTTTCTTCCTCAAAGCGCCGAGCGAGGCATGCACTCATGTAGGAGAGGAGCACAACTGCTGGACTGTTAAGGTAAGTTTTTTTT
>NW_017307023.1:818261-819765 GCF_000935625.1 Nanorana parkeri | reverse complement strand
TCACACCGCTGACCTCTGCACTGTGCGTCACACCGCTGACCTCTGCACTGTGCATCACACCGCTGACCTCTGCACTGTGCATCACACCGCTGACCTCTGCACTGTGCATCACACCACTGACCTCTGTACTCTGTATTACACTGCTGATCTCTGCACTCTGTGTTACAACTGACCCTCTGCACTGTGCGTCACACCACTGACCTCTGCACTGTACGTCACACAGCTGACCTCTGCACTGTGCGTCACAACGCTGATTTCTGTACTCTGCGTCACACCACTGACCTCTGTACTCTTTATTACACAGCTGATCTCTGCACTCTGTGTTACAACTGACCCTCTGCACTGTGCGTCACACTATTGACCTCTGCACTGTGCGTCACACCGCTGACCTCTGCATTGTGCGTCACACCGCTGACCTCTGCACTGTGCATCAGACCGCTGATTTCTGTACTCTGCGTCACACCACTGACCTCTGTACTCTGTATTACACTGCTGATCTCTGCACTCTGCGTTACAACTGACCTCTGCAGGCTGTGTTTAACGCTGACCTCTGTACTATGTGTAAAGGTGGCCATACACTGTACAACCATCGCAAGACCTTAGTCTTGCGATGGTTGTAAAGTGATTTAAAAAACATACGATCTGCCCATCTTGGACAGGCAGATCATACTCTCTCAAGGGGCGGGCTTCCGATGACCGCAATGCTGAACGGGCAGTGTGCGCGTGCGCACACCGGCCCGTTCAGCATTTGTCTCCCGGCCCGTTCGGCATTTGCCTGCACCGGCTTGCACTCTGCATTACAACCGACCTCTGGACCTTTTATTTTTTCAAATTGATTTGGCTACGTTAGGTACTACGCAGTAGCCTTCTGGGGAACCATGCAGCGTCTTCTTACAGGGCTTCCGCCAACCGCACATCTCTTACAGGTTACTATATGCAGTTCTGAACTGAGCGAGCCGTCAGACTGGGAGCAATCATCGCTAGGGCTGGTTAACACAGCAGTTAACCCCTTATACACCAAACATTTGCTGCCGCCACGTTTCCAGCAAAGACTGTGACAATTCAAAACACTTAAACAAAGCCTATGATACAGCTGTCCTCTCAGACAGGAATATGACAGGTTTAACTATTCAGTAGCGCTCTTCACAGAGGCAAGGATACTTTAAGTTCATATTTAGAGCGTAGAGATAAGCTAAATTATTTTTAAGACCGTTCTTTCATAAATGATTTGGTGCAGAAAAAATATGTTGTGTAACGGGATCAGGGCTGCCATCAGGGGGGTACGGCCATCACTAATGTGAGGGGCCCACATGGCTAGGGGGGCCCGAGCTCCGACCAGCAATTTTGTAAACTATAAATTAATATATACAGGGCAGTTGGTACGGTCCCGGGCCCCCCTGTACAATTGGTACGTTCTTTTTTTTCTTCCTCAAAGCGCCGAGCGAGGCATGCACTCATGTAGGAGAGGAGCACAACTGCTGGACTGTTAAGGTAAGTTTTTTTT
>NW_017307023.1:807320-817790 GCF_000935625.1 Nanorana parkeri | reverse complement strand
TCACACCGCTGACCTCTGCACTGTGCATCACACCGCTGACCTCTGCACTGTGCATCACACCGCTGACCTCTGCACTGTGCATCACACCGCTGACCTCTGCACTGTGCATCACACCGCTGACCTCTGCACTGTGCGTCACACCACTGACCTCTGTACTCTGTATTACACTGCTGATCTCTGCACTCTGCGTTACAACTGACCTCTGCAGGCTGTGTTTAACGCTGACCTCTGTACTATGTGTAAAGGTGGCCATACACTGTACAACCATCGCAAGACCTTAGTCTTGCGATGGTTGTAAAGTGATTTAAAAAACATACGATCTGCCCATCTTGGACAGGCAGATCATACTCTCTCAAGGGGCGGGCTTCCGATGACCGCAATGCTGAACGGGCAGTGTGCGCGTGCGCACACCGGCCCGTTCAGCATTTGTCTCCCGGCCCGTTCGGCATTTGCCTGCACCGGCTTGCACTCTGCATTACAACCGACCTCTGGACCTTTTATTTTTTCAAATTGATTTGGCTACGTTAGGTACTACGCAGTAGCCTTCTGGGGAACCATGCAGCGTCTTCTTACAGGGCTTCCGCCAACCGCACATCTCTTACAGGTTACTATATGCAGTTCTGAACTGAGCGAGCCGTCAGACTGGGAGCAATCATCGCTAGGGCTGGTTAACACAGCAGTTAACCCCTTATACACCAAACATTTGCTGCCGCCACGTTTCCAGCAAAGACTGTGACAATTCAAAACACTTAAACAAAGCCTATGATACAGCTGTCCTCTCAGACAGGAATATGACAGGTTTAACTATTCAGTAGCGCTCTTCACAGAGGCAAGGATACTTTAAGTTCATATTTAGAGCGTAGAGATAAGCTAAATTATTTTTAAGACCGTTCTTTCATAAATGATTTGGTGCAGAAAAAATATGTTGTGTAACGGGATCAGGGCTGCCATCAGGGGGGTACGGCCATCACTAATGTGAGGGGCCCACATGGCTAGGGGGGCCCGAGCTCCGACCAGCAATTTTGTAAACTATAAATTAATATATACAGGGCAGTTGGTACGGTCCCGGGCCCCCCTGTACAATTGGTACGTTCTTTTTTTTCTTCCTCAAAGCGCCTCGGGTAGAGCTGCAACAAAGATTCGATTTAGTCGATTAAAATGGTCGATTGAAAACGTTAACGTTTTCAATCGTCGATTATTCGGCTATCTATTGCATTGCCTGTTCGCGGCTCTGCACTTAAGCGCCACGCACACGCCGCGGTTCAGCCTCCAATTCCGCCGCTCCTTACATCTACCCGGGCCGGTGTGATCACTATGGCTGGGGACGAGCTGGCATCCAGGCTGAACCGTTCAGCAGAAGACATGGAGGGAATGTTCAGACATTAAGTGCCCCGAGCTCCCCGGAGCCTGGGACCCGACATCGTGCAACCCAATCCACCATCATACCCATCCTCTGCACCCTATTCCACCATCATACCCATCCTCTGCACCCTATTCCACCGTCATACCAATCCTCTCCATCCCTGCACCCCATTCCATCATACCCGTCCTCTGCACCCCATCCCACCATCATACCCATCCTCTCCATCCCTGCACCCCATTCCATCATACCCGTCCTCTGCACCCCATCCACTATCATACCCATCCTCTCCATCCCTGCACCCTCATCCCACCATACCTGTCCTCTGCACCCCATCCCACCATCATACCCATCCTCTCCATCCCTGCACCCCATTCCATCATACCCGTCCTCTGCACCCCATCCCACCATCATACCCATCCTCTCCATCCCTGCACCCCATTCCATCTTCCATTCCACCATCATACCCATCCTCTCCATCCCTGCACTTCATTGCACCATAATACCCATCCTCTCCATCCCTGTATTGGAGTGTAAGCTCCTATGTACAGAGACTGATGTGACTGGGGCTGCAACAAGTAATCGACTAAGTCGATTAAAATCGATGATGGAAAATGTTGTCAACGTTTTCCATCATTGATTAGTCGGCCTTCGAGTGGTTGCCCCTGTTGCTCCACACGTACTGCTCCGCCTCTCCCAGCTCTGAGCTCTCTCCCGACGCTGCCCGCCAAGATGATCACGTCGTTGCAGGGAGACTGCAGCGTGGGGGAACAGAAGCTGCCGGCAGTCCCAAGATCTCGGAAGAAAGTAAACCTGCTTGAAGAGTGTGCAGGAAAGACTACCTGCAAACCCCCCGCTGTATAAAATGTATTAATCAAATTTGTTGTAGTCCTCTATAGCCGGTGCCATTCTGCATTGATTGCTGTATAATTTTACATATCACTGTACTGTATCACCACACTTTTTTTTGCTTCCACCACTCCAAGCATAACTGATGTGATTGGCTCAGTGTTCTCTGTACAGCACTGCGGTATATGTCAGAGCTATATAATTGTATAATAATAACAGTGTGACTGGCTCAGTGTGGTGCCAGCAGAGGGGTGGGTGGGTGGCTGTAGCGTGGCCGCGCGGGGGGTGGGGGCCCAGCCTAAAGCTGTGTAAGGGGCCCCAAAATTTGTGATGGCTGCCCTGAACGGGATCCACCTCTTGATCCCCGCGGTGGTCGCGTGCTGTTCCGTGTGCAACCCACATACATTCCTTCACATGGTTAAAGCAGCAGCCCAGTCCACCACAAGTTCGCTGCCTGCAGAAACCCCCCATCTTAGATTTTGGGGGAAGGAGCAGTCCACACACAGAGAGCCTTTTGTAACTTTTACTCAAACATCATCTTATGTACAGCTTCAGTCATCCCATTCTCTGATGACGGTACATTACTTCAAGCACACATGAGTAGTTACCAATGGATAGCAGAGAGGAGGTTAGTCGAGGTGTAGCCCAGAGCCAGTGGAGAGGTATTGCCTAGAGTCCTGCATCCTACAGGGATGTGAGTAGTCCCATCCAAATAGTGCTGCTCCTGCCCTCCTTTGCTTCCCCCTTAGGGGAAGCTGACAGATATCCACAGCGACAACATGGTGACAGGCCAGGATTCCTTAGCCTTCCAATGGACCAGCCTTGTGTAAATCACTCTATCTGTACTGTGCCAACTGCACACATGCCTTCCTCCGGGCGGCTCCCCCACCCAAAGCTATAGATCTGCTCTCCCTCAGGGCAGAGCTACCTTTAACTCTACAGTCACTCCCTCAGTAAATCACTATTACCTATGAGGATATCTAGTGGCAGATTGGCATACTGCAATCCTCAATCCTGCCCACTACCCTACAAATATACAGAAAAATATATTAAAAAAAGGGACAAAATATATAATAACAGTAAAATAAAAGGGAATCAAAAGATAATACTTAACAGCCCTGGGATTATGAATTCTGACAGAGTCCAGAGTTTAAAAAGCCAAATAGGGGTCTAAGTGGCTCTTCTTCAAGCAAGGCTTGTACGGATGATTTCCGAATATTAAAGGGGAACTCTTCTGGGATGTTACAAACTTCTTGTTACCGGAGTTCCTTTTCTTGATGTTACAAACAAGAGCCTCTTCTAGCTGCCTCGCAGCATCTTTTTGTCAGCCTTCTAGTGGGTGTCATGGAGCCGGCCCCTAAGTCAGGGCTGGAGAGGGAGAGCAGGTAGGCCCTTCTTGTGTTTATATAAACCTGTCAACTGCTAATTTGTGGGTGTTCTGCAATTCTGCTTGTTTGCCTTTAATTAGGAGTAGCCATAAAAAGGGTTAAGAGGGTGATTCTGGAATCTCACTTGTTAATTAGGGCTAAAGACCATAAAGATCCCAGGCCAGATTAGCATATCTCTATTTTTTGGAATTTGAAGAGACCTGCCAAACCGAACTAAATGAAAGGTTGCATTTGCTTTAAACTAGATATATTTAATATTATTAGACTCAAACCTCATTATTGTCACACCGTGGAGCAGAGCGACAGCACAGAGTATGTACCAAATTCATATACTATTATTCTGCATTGTTGTATAATGGATTGCTGGGATTTGTAGTCCTTCTACAGGTGAAACTCGAATAATTAGAATATCGTGCAAAGTTCATTTATTTCACTAATGCAACTTAAAAGGTGAAACTAATATATGAGATAGACTCATTACATGCAAAGCAAGATAATTCAAGCCGTGATTTGTCATAATTGTGATGATTATGGCTTACAGCTCATGAAAACCCCAAGAACCCCAAATCCACAACCTCAAAAAAGTAGATTATTACATGCAATCAATAAAACAAGGATTGTACATAGAACAATATCGGACCTCTGAAAAGTACAAGCATGCATATGTACTCAGTACTTGGTTTGGGCCCCTTTTGCAGCACTTACTGCAATTACTTTTGCACGATATTCTAATTATTCGAGTTTCACCTGTATAGCTGATGGTATTCTGCATTAGAGTGTAAGCTCCTCTGTACAGAGATTGATGTGACTGGATCAGTGTTGTCTGTACAGCACTACGGTATAGGTCAGAGCTATTTAATTGTTTTAAAAAAATCATAGTGTGAGACTAAGGGGAGGCATTAAAGTGTAAGCTACTTTAGTGCAGAGAACACCAGGGGGGTTGGCGGACCAGTGAGATCCGGTCCCACCACCGAGAAAAGATCTTGGACCAGGGCCCTCTATTCCTTATGTCCGCCACTGGGCAGTTATAAGCGCAAGCAAAATGCAAAGCAGGGCTTACATACCAGAGGTTGCACAAGACTTGCTTGCTTAAAGTGACATTAAACCCTCAGATTTTTAAACATAAAACAATACTGTAATGTGTGCCTTACTGTAATCCATGGTTTCCCTTCTCTTTGCTGTTCTTCCTTTTAAATCTGTATCTGTTCTCATGCTGGGCAGAACTTCTGTTTTGCAGCAGACTGCCTTGTCTCTGGAATGGCTACACGGTGTCTGTGTGTCTGTGTGTCTGTGTGTATGTTTGCAACCTGAGCCAGCACTACAGGAAGAGGTATTCAAATCAATTAGTTGCGCTAGGAGTAGCTATATTTTGTCACCAGCTGCAGCAATGTGTTGATATAAATCAGGCAAAATGAACTAGTATGTTGCGCTCGGTGTTGGTGGATCTCTTTGGTTTGGGGTAGGTTTAGTTGTCACTAAACACAATGTCAAACTATATACGGTGAAAATGGTGATAAATAATTCTATGTGATAAATTAGTAGATAGTACTTAAAATCGTGCTAATTTGTGATCTATAAATAAATTATATATAAAACATATGTTGTTGATTAAATAGTGTATATAAATTATTCTGTGGTGACTCTAATTGTGGAGGATTACCATGGTAGCGGTATATTGCTTATACCTAAAAATGCAAAGGGAAGTTCTCCCCAAGCATGAGAAGACATGAGGATTTAAAAGGAAGAGCAGCAAAGAGAAGGGAAACTACCATGGATTACAGTAAGGCACACATTACACTATTGTTTTATGTTAAAAAATCTGAGGGTTTAATGTCACTTTAAGCATCTGTACAGGCAAACGTACCACCAATATGAGTCCCCTAGAGAAGGTGCTTTGTTAGGCCTAATTACAATGTGGTGTTCCTCTTACCATCTAGGGCACTAGGTGTATAGAATGTGTCTATCCTTCCACCACAGACTCTTCTGAGGGGTAGACAGTACAATGCTTACATTGTCCCTCCTTGTCAGGAACAGGAACCTCTCCCTGCTTCTACTCTACTTTCACCCTAACAGACAGGTTCCTGTCCCAGATCTAAACACTGCGGACTCTATATACACGTGTGTGTGTGTGTATATGTGTGTGTATATATAATACACACACACACACACACACACACACACACACACACACACGTGTATATAGAGTCTGCAGTGTATATATATATGTATATAGATATTATACCTTCATTCAATACTAAATGTGGTCCTCTAAAGCAACATCATGAATAACTGTCTTATGTGCACAACAGAATATTTTTTATACTGTATATGCTTTCTCTTTTTCCTTGGCATTTTAATATTCCTCCTACAGAATTAACTGAAGTACCATGATACAAAGAATAGATTGTAAGCAATGAATATAACAATCTATAAGAAAATAAAAGACAACATTTTCAGTTCATTTCTTTGATTGATGTACAGTTTCAGGGACATTTCCAGAGACAGTTAGCAACTCTGACAATGCCATCAGCAAACTAAATTATATTCCACAATACACTGCACTCACCAATAAATAGTGAGTTGTACCTCCACCATGCCAATCCTATGACACATCTGTGTCATTTCAGCCCTTTGTTGTATACTCTGTATTGTATCTTGGAAATGCAACAGCTATGCTAATGTAATATTGTCTTTTGAGCACTAGGTGTGCTGTAATGCAAAGATAGTCTATGATAGTTTTTGTTTTTTTTAGTCTATGATAGTTTGTATGTTAGTTTTCTATATGTATACTTATCTATGATCTATATGTTTCCCTTTTAATGCTGTATTTCAGTATACATGTATGCAACGTTCTTCTAAGCAACTAGTATAACTAAATTCAGCATTCCTCAAGGTCTCAGTGCTTCATCTAAACACATAACCAACATTATATCTATTACTTAAAACTCTGAATGGCTATACAGATGTTCCTCGCTTACCGACTTATCTGTTTTGCGACCACTCGCACTTACGACGGACCGCCGATCGACCTCCGACCTTGCGTGTCAGCTCGCCGTGTCGCCGGCGGAAGTGGTGTCCTCCGATCTTCACTGCGGGTCCCGGTAATTATTTTCATTGCCCGATGTACAGTACACTGTTCGGTACTGTACATCGGCAACGCTATACAGTACTGTACTAATGCAGTACAGTACAGTATAGAGTTCCTCGCTTAACGACCAATCCGTTTAACGACCTGGTCGTAGGAACGGAACTCGGTCGTTAAGTGAGGAATACCTGTACTTTATACTTTTATTTAAGATCTCAGCTCAGGGGGTTTCCCATGGACGTCTTAAGGCACAGTACTTTGTTTCCTGCCAGACTAAGGACTCCTGTGCATTGCTTCCTCACAATAAATTATAATCACTTCAGTAGGTGATAGTATAGTAAATTGAGGAGTGGGGAATTTTAGAATATAGGAAACAGAAAAAAGTGTGCCTCTCTAGTGTAGAAGACTTTATTGAGTGAAAATGTTGAAACATGCAAGGCAGGTACTCACAAAATGTTGAAACATGCAAGGCAGGTACTCACAAGCAGCCAATGTTAAAAAGCCTGTAATGTGCAGAGGTGAATCTGCACTGAGTGGAAATCCGATGTCAGTCACGTCAGGACCTTCGATAAAAGCAATCCTCCTGCTAACATGACAGGGACGGATTGCGTTTCTGGGGCGATACCTCCTTCGTGATCTTCTGACGAAGGGGGTATCGACCCTGGTACCTGTCTTGCATGTTTCAACATTTTCACTCAATAAAGTAACAAACTGTTTACGGTTAGCTCCGTAACAAAGACCAGAGGGCACAACCTTGAAATTATGATACTCGAAGAGGACTTCGATATAGTGGGTATATCGGAGACCTGGCTAGACGGCACACATGATTGGACTACTAATATAGAGGGGTATAACCTATTCAGGAGGGATAAATGTGGGAGAAGGGGGGGGGGGGTTTGCATTTACGTTAACTATTTAAATATGCATATAAGGGACAATATCATGTCAAACAGTGGAGAAGATGTGGAGACCTTATGGCTAGAGCTCGATATGGCGGACCCTAGCCGTAAACGTATTGTGGGTATTTGCTATAAGCCTCTGAATATAGGGAAGGAGGGGGAAGCAAATCTACACTCCCAAATAGAAATAGCTGGGAGGGAGGGCAATGTAGTCGTGATGGGCGACTTCAATTACCCGGACATCAATTGGGCTAATGGTACCTCAGGATCGACAAAGGCGGGCCGATTTCTGAACTTGTTGCGAGACAATTTCTTGGAACAGATGGTGGAGGTTCCAACTAGGAAAAATGCCATCCTAGATTTAATAATTACTAATAATGGGGAATTAATCGAGGATATTGTAATTGGGGAGACACTGGGTAGTAGTGATCACAATGTGATTACTTTCAATATTAAATACTGGAAAGGAAAGAGGGCGGGACGGACAAGAACCCTAAATTTCAGAAGGGCAAACTTCGATAAGTTGCGCAAACTAGTGGGGGAAATAAAATGGGATAACTCATTTCACAACCTAAACTCAGACCAAATGTGGGACTGCTTCAAGAACACTTTTTATATTGCCATTTCAAAGTGTATACCAATGGTTAACAAAAACAAAAGATCAAAGACTAAACCGATATGGCTAAATAAAACTGTAAAACTGCATGTTAAGGCAAAGAGAATGGCATTTATAAAATATAAGATGGAAGGGACGGCATTGGCATTCCTTAAATACGAGGAATGTAACAAAAAATGCAAACTAGTAATCCAGGAAGCTAAATTAGAATGCGAAAAGCATATCGCCGCAGATAGTAAAAAAAAAACCTAACAAATTCTCCCAATATATTAACAGTAAAAAGGTAAGAAAGGAGCAGATAGGCCCAATAAAGGACGAAAACGGGAAGTTACTCACAAGTGACAAGGAGAGGGTTGAGGCGCTGAACAATTTTTTCTCCTCAGTATATCAGGAGGGAAACGTGTTCGACGTACATGATAAAACACATAGTTCAACCGATTTTCAATGCTTTGCAATGGGGCAAAGGGTCCTGCTGTCGCGGGTCGTGTGTCGCTACAGCAGGACCCTTTTTGGAGCGAATTTTGCCGCGATTCTCGCTTGCTCAATGCAAGAATTTGCGCAATATCGTGCAAAATGCAAATCGTGCAACAAACGCGTGATTTGCGAATCGCGCAGTGTGAATGGGGGCTCAGAGCGGTTAAGGTCTGGAACTCACTGCCATCGGCAGTGATTTCAGCCAAGAGTGTAGATTTGTTCAAGAAACGTTTGGACAATTTCTTGAGGGACCGTAATATCCAGGGATACCAGTATCCCTAAGAATGAGATGATGCGTGGACCTATATGGGTTGGACTTGATGGACGTATGTCTTTATTCAACCCCAAATACTATGTAACAACCAAAAATTGGTGGAAAATAAATTTCAACACACAGGGCGCAAGGGGTTCTTCACAGTTGGAGCGGTTAAAGTCTGGAACTCGCTGCCGCAGGAAGTGATTTCAGCTAAGAGTGTGGAATCCTTCAAGAAACTCCTGGACAAGTTCCTTGGAGACCATAACATACAGGGGTACAGGTACACCTAAGATCAAAATCACACATGGACTAATACACATGCACACACCTGCTCAAACATAAATGCACACACACAATAGGTTGGACTTGATGGACTTATGTCTTTATTCAACCTCAAATACTTTGTAACTATGTAAGTCTTCTACACTAGAGAGGCGCACTGTTTTTTCTGTTTCCTGTATGATAGACCTCAGACACCCTCATTATTTCAAGTGCTGCCTAGTTGTGAGAAGCTCTGATGTCTACACACCTTTGGACGATGAACTTTGGTGCCTGTGACTTTTTTGTTAGAATTTTAGAATATGTTTTGTCAGAAGCATTTCAAGGGAATTATATTTATTTTGTATAAAAAGATCAATAATTTGCCCTTGGTTTAAAATCAGAATTTATAATATGCTTTAAAGAGACTGTCACTATTTTCATATCCTAAGCCATGCCTACAAAGAAAAGGTCCATATTTACCACTCCCGCCACACATGTTGCCAATATCCATTGTCCTCAGGAGCTACATTGGCTTAAACATCTTCTGCGTCTCACTTTTCCAAAATTTTGAATACCTGGTTCCAGACAGGAGACCTGATTTTTCTTTTTTGGGTCTGAGTATGAGTACCGATACTTTTTTTTAAGTACTCGCCGATACCAATTACCGATACTTTTTCTTAAAGGGGCAGATCACATTTTTTCCAAAGCAATGCAAAATAATGATTTTAGGTCAGTTTCTTAATATTATGAAGAACTGTAACTCAAAAGACAACATGACTGTCAAAAAATAAGTTTACTTTGCTTAAATTGTCACAAAGTTGTACTCAACGAAAGTTAGTAAAATCTCAACGTGCCATTTGAAAAAAGGCCACAAGATGGCGTATGGATAGGATGGAAGCAGATGGAATTGTGTAGAAAAGTGAAAAAACCTTAATTTAGCTTAAGACCTCATTCACACAACTAACAGCCGGCCCATGTTATATTAATACAGCATGGTCAAAGATAAATGAATCTTTGTTTTATATAATATTGATTAAGCAATGGAAAAAACAATTATTTTATATTTATTCATGCTGTATTCACTCAGCTATGATTCCCTGGCTGGAATCCTTTTTTTTGCACCTGCAAGTTGCAATATCACAGGCAAAACCTCTGCTTTTGTTCCAATTATAACTCCACCAAGCTTTCCCAAAAGTAAAAAAAATCATCTTAAACTTACATTTAGGCCTCATTCACATAACTAACTTGCAGGTGCAAAAGTATGGATTCCAGCCAGGGAATC
>NW_017307023.1:795301-807018 GCF_000935625.1 Nanorana parkeri | reverse complement strand
AAAAAAAAAAATCACTACTGCTTGCTATTCTATTTGGATGAGGCAAATCATGGATGAGGCAGAGCACATGTTCAGACCAGAACACTGTAGTGCATAATGCATATACAGCCATGTATGCAGAATTAGATATAACTTTGCCACACTACAGGTTTGTGCTGGGCACAGGATGGCATAAACAAAAGTTATATTTGCCTGCTGTAATGCAATTACTAATTGCATTACAGCAGGCAAATATAACTTTTTTTTATGCCATCCTGTTTTTTTATGCTATACATGTGCTCTGCCTCATCCATGATTTGCCTCATCCAAATAGAATAGCAAGGCAAATATAACTTTTGAGGCCATCCTGTGCCCAGCCCCAGCAGTGCTGCTAACCTTGTTCTCCGTCTGCTTCATCCCCTCGTGTCATTTTATTTTCATGTTTTTGAAGTTTTTTTTAGCACTGGAATGAGAAATGTAACCATTGACTTCCTTCATCACTGAGGCTATATATTTGTTTTATTTTTAGAAATTGTGGACGGTAATGCTAAAATGACGCTAGGAATGATCTGCACAATTATCCTTCACTTTGCTATTCAAGACATTTCTGTTGACGGTGCTTTTTTTTCTTGCATATCTGCACTATTTTTTTGATTCTGTAAACAGTAGCAATATCATAATTTGATCAAGTAAGGAGTGCGCAGTCATTTAAATGTAGTCAGTGACAGTGTTATTGCAGCTGGGAATCTGTCATTTAGCGGTGGAAGTGCAGCATGTATTAAGCGATGATGGGTCATTGCGACTGACGTGGATTACATCGCTGGGAGACCTGATTGATGGTTACGTGCAACAAATGGCAAATGCACTCATCAATTCATAATAAGCTTTTAAAGCAAGGTGCACATAGAGGAGCTTTACACAGTACAAAAGCAAAAAGTTCCCAGCAGACTAACCAGAGCCTCCATTTTGCAGCATTATATAGCAAAGGATGAATTGGGTGCAGGTTTGCCAATGGCTGGCAGTGGAAACACCACTTCCTCCACGATGGCTGACACTAGGTCTGCTGCGGTGGATTTCAAGCTCTGTACCTATAATGCTAGAGGTCTCAATGTCCCCTCCAAAAGGGGCCACATTTTGTACCATATGCATAGGGCCAAGGTACAGGTTATGTTCCAGGAGACGCATTTCCACAGTCCCCACGTGCCCCAATCTTCTAACAGGTACTTCAGCGGATGGTACCATAGCTCTAACAGTATAGAGAAATCTGGGGGGGTCTCTATTGCCTTGCATAAGTCCCTCCCAGCAACGGTGCTGGATCATCGAGCGAATTAGTTTGGCAGCTATTTGTTGCTCAAACTGTCACTCTGGGGTAGGACATTCACCCTGGCAAACTTTTGCCTCCCCAACACTAATCAGGCCACTGCCGCTGTGCAGTTTTTGAGGACTCTGGAAGATTTTGCGGAGGGCATGGTGTTAGTGGGTGGGGATTTTAACTTTGCCCTTGAGCCTGGATTGGACTCCTTGGTGGGTCACTCCGCACTCTCTTTTTACTAAACTACAGTTATTCAAGAGACGCCTTTTTGATCTCCACCTGGTTGACGTGTGGCGGGTTCTCCATCCTCTAATTTGTGATTATACTCACTACTCTACTCCCCATCGTTCCTACAGTAGGTTGGACTACTTCTTTGTTTCCCATCCTATGCTCAACTGGTCCCCATTTTGTGACATTGACCCTACTATTTGGTCTGACCATGCTTCGGTGATGCTCTCTTTGCAGATTCTCCAGGTTTCCCCTCGCGAATGGACTTGGTGTCTTAATGAATCTCTTCTTGTTGACCTGGTGTGTGCCTCGGCACCTTCCCTCGAGATTCGTCAGTTCCAAATGATTCACGAACAGGATCCCACCCCTCTCCAGACTCAGTGGGAAGCCCTAAAGGTGGTTCTTCGGGGTATCCTGATTCAACATGGGGCCAGGCTGAAGCGGGAATGTTCTCAATGTGTACGTGATACAAGGGATCTCCTGACCAGGAAGTTCTATTACAAATTTCACAGACTAGGCAGGGGCTTTTGGATCTTTCTACCCGCAAATATAACGACAAATTGGTGTATTGTGCATATTAGTTCAGGGATAAGTGTGGTAGGGCCCTGGCTAAGACCCTACCCTCTCACACCTTCGTGTCGTACGTCAAGATATATTATGATGTGCTAGTTCATTCTCCTTCAGAGATCCATCAGGTGTTTGCGGAGTTCTATGAAGCCCTATATAACATCCCAGAGGCTGACCCGACTTCCTCGGATCAGGAGGCCCAACTGTCCTATGTCCAGGAAACTGCCCTGCCTGTTTTAGATGACTCAGTAGCAGAGGCCATGGAGTCTCCTTTCACCATTGATGAACTGAATTTTGTTCTTGGGTCAGTACCGGCAGGTAAGGGTCCAGGGCCTGATGGGTTTACAGCTAAATTCTACAAGCAGTATAAAGATGTTTTGTCCCCGTTCCTTAGGTTTTTTAATTCTATCGTCCAGGGATCAGACTTCACCTGCTCAGACAGTGGAGGCTCACATCTCTATGATCCCCAAGCCGGAAAAGGATCATACCCATATCATATTATTGTTCCATCTCGCTCCTTAATGTTGATCTGAAATTCTTTTCCAAATTGATTGCCAATAAGTTACAACCTCTTCTTTCTAGCCTAATACACTCAGACCAGGTCGGGTTTGTGAGGGGACGCAAAGCCTGGACTCAGACCTACAGGCCATTCCTTGGATTCCCCCTGCTACTCGTGCTATGCCCTCTTCCTTTCCTATTTTAACTCTACATGCTCTACACTTGTGGGATTGGTGGGTATCCACTTTATGGGTTTTCCTCCTATGTTGGACCCATGGCTCCACTTTTTAACAACCTGCCTTCCCTCCAACATGCGTAGTTCTTCCTTTGGAAGGTGGACCAGAGACTCCCATAGACGATTGGTGGTGGCCATCCGGGAGTATCCATTGGATCCACCTGTCAGTAGTATGTGGTTAGCAGATAGGCAGTTTCACTCCTTGGTCTCCTCGTTCCCTCAACCTGCAGTTTTGGAAGCGGAACCTACGGCCTTTGACTCCCTTCTCTTACCGTTCTCCACCCTTACCGTACCATCTTGTTACTTTATTTTCTTCTCTTCTCCTCCTCTCAGGAACTTCTGGGGTACGTTTCAAGTTTGGAACGGGAAGTGGAATGGGAGAAATTATTTGTTCTCTCTCATGCTCTCTCTATCGCCAGTAAGGCCCACGAGAAGAACCTGAAAAAAGTACCCCTCAGTACTACACCGCTTCTATCCACAGGTTCCAGATTCTTGTTGGGGTTGCCAGGCCTCCCCGGGCCATATGACCTATATCTGGTGGAGCTGTCTTCTTTTTAAAGAGTTCTGGCAGAGGGTGCTGAATGTCTATCACCGGGTGACTGGTTCTGTGATTCCTAATGACCTCAAGACAGTGGCGGAGCTAAGGAACAAAGGGCCCTGGTGCAAGATTTTTTTTTGCTTAATGTATAGAGAGAGGGGGGGGCAATGTATAGAGAGAGGGGGGGCAATGTATATAGAGAGGGGGGGAGAGGGGGCGATGTATATAGAGAGGGGGAGACCTCACTCCCCTGCACCATGGCCTGCCGCTGGGGAGTGAGAATGGCTGCCTCCCCTCCCTGGGACAAAGACTGCCACTCGGAACAAGTATCCGGTGCACCTTTTTGCAGATGCTCCACCTGCTGCTGGGGAGAAAGTTTGGCTGCCTCCTCTCCCTGGAACTCCCTCTGCTGCTGGTGAGAGAGGCCGTCTGCCTCCTCTCCCTGAAACTCCCTCTGCCGCTGGGGAGAGAGGCCGTCCGCCTCCTCTCCCTGGAACTCCCTCTGCCGCTGGGGAGAGAGGCCGTCTGCCTCCTCTCCCTGGAACTCCCTCTGCTGCAGGGGAGAGAGGCCGTCTGCCTCCTCTCCCTGGAGCTCACAATGCTGCTGGGGAGAGAGGTTGGCTACCTCCTCTCCCTGGATCTCCATCTTAAATAGCTTTAACACCCGAAAGGGCAACTTACGGAAAGGCGCTGTATCTCTAGGTGTTGTCTCTGATTGCCGTAGTTGCGCCATTCTCCACTCATGTTGCCGCTCTAGTTCTCTCTCTCGTCGCTCATTCTGCAGCTGGATGCCTCTAATGGCATTCTGCATGGCGGTCTCTGATGGGTTGGCACCATATAATGCCAACCGCTGTCGAACCCGTGGCTGAAACAAGTCTCCAACTGACCGGGGTCCAGCATCACCATCCCTCTGATCCATGTCGGCTAGCTCACTGATCAGGGTGGCCTTGTTCTTTGTCCAGCGGTCCCTCCTCGGCTCTCAAGTAGGTCTTTCAGCGTGTCTCTTGCTCGCTCGGTTCCACTCTCCCGACACTCCTCAGATTTCAGACCGCAGCATCTGATATTTCGGTCGTCCGATAATTCGGGATTCGAACTACAGCTATGTGCCGTTCGAATCCAGTGGTAATAGCTCAGAACAAACACCAGGCAGGCTGTATGTAAGTTCAAACAGGAATCACGTTTATTGGATGCACACACTTTTATAAACAACAGTTTGAAGGTGGCCCAACTGACACCTTCCTATTGGTCAACTGCAAAGTATCCTCCAGTCCTCACCTAGGTCCTCTTGGCCATGCAAATGAGGACTCGAAACAGGGCAAATAGGGATTGGTCCATAGTCTCTAGGAAGGAGGCTAGCCCTCAGGGTCCTCCAGCAGCCCCAGTGACGGTTCAGTCCATCACAGACACCATAGTGTCAGACACAGTGTCATGGTGTCATAGACACAGTATTCAGTAGTGTCTGCTCTTCCCTTTTAATCTCTTTTTTCCCTTAACACATGATAAGGCGAACCTTGATAACTGTACTCAGATATGTCCTGCAAGATAAGGCCTCATTCACACGGGGCTAACTCAGGGTGTACAGATCCTTGCAGTGTGCACGGCCGAATCTGGCCGTTTCTGGGAGGGACAGTTGCTGCGTATAGCAGCCTGTTCTTCCCTATAGGAGGACACAGCCGTACGTTGTCATACGCACATCCGTGTGGGTCTGGGTGTCCGTACTCAGACAGGATGGAACTCGGACACGCACGGGTATGCGTATGACAGGGTACGGCCGCATCCTCCCATAGGGAAGAACAGGCTGCTGCACACAATCACACGCAGAACCTGTCCCTCCCAGAAATGGGCTGACAAGGGCATACACTCTGCACAGACGTCTACGCCCAAGTTAGCCCCGTGTGAATGAGGCCTTAAGCTTTGCTTCATATATAATGGTAATACTGCTCTTTGAACTAGTGGAAATATTTTTTTTTCTCTATTTGATGTTCTATTCAGGTCTAAATATGTCAACTGGTTGCTAAGATGGTTTATCTCAGTTGTTAGCCAGCTGGTCTAATGATGCACCGCGATGGATTAACCCCTTCCCGCCGAGCTGAGTTTGCACAAGCTTTGAGTGCTCTGACTCCGTAGATCAGGAATATCTGGCTGCTATGACAATCAGACATAAGGTGTTCTCATCAGTCAGCAAAAACAAACAAAATATAGATTAAATTTACTGGTTCATTGTGCTATTACCTAATATTTGTTTGCCCATTGCTGCCTATTATCTGTAGCTCTGTTTCACTAATTCAGCTACAGAGTTAATCCACCTGTATCTTTTCTATTTCCTTGAACATATTATGCAGGGAATGTAATTAAAAGTCTAACTTCACCCAAAATTAAAATCCAGTGGACTTAGATGAATAAGTAGTTTTTTTTTATCTTTGGCATTTCCCTGATGTCATTGGCCTTCATAGTTTTACCTATTTGTCATTACAGAGTGCTCTCTTCCCCCCCCTAGCTAGGACCACGTATGCTCTCCTGTCCTCACACATGCCTGGGAGATCAGAGTATGCATGTTTGTGAAAAGGTTCCCCCCCCCCCCCCCCCCCCCAAGTTTTTATATTGTCATATTTTTTTATAATAAGCATGTCCTGTCTTTTTCCAGGCCCTCAGGCCCTCAGGTAGTCAGTGCTGTGCAGGGGGGTCCATGCCCGGTCTCCCGTGGCCTTCTAGTTGCTGGTGCTGTGTGGAGAGTCCATGTCCAGCTTCTCGTGGTCTTCTGGTAGATGGCGCTGTTCAGTGAGTTCATGCTCGTTCTCTCATGGCCTTCTGGTAGCTGGCACTATGCAGGGGGCTCTGTGCTCGGTCTATCTCCTGCCTTCAGGCAGTCAGCGCTCTGGCGGGGGATCCATGCCCAGTTTTTCTCGTGGCCCTCTGGTATTGCACGCTGTGCAGGGAGTCAGTACCTGGTGTCCCTGGCAGGCATGTGGGAGGCAATGCTTTGAGCTCCTCATCTTGATTCCTGGCAGGCTGCCCAGAGGACTCCAGCAAGCGTGGTACCTCTAGGCAGCCTAAAGCTATTAAAACATTTAAAGTGCCGATATCTGCGCTATGTATCGGGGAAAATGCCAGGTATCGGCCCCCGATACCGATACTAGTATCCTCCTGAACGGGGAGATTACTCCTGATACTACTCCTAATCTCCCTGTTTATGAGTAGTATCAGCCTAGCCACTATAACTACCACTCTGCACTTCAAGCTGCAATAGCAGACACCTCCAATCAAAGTTAACCCTCGGAGGACTTTACAGAGGGATCGCCCCTGTCAAACTTCTTGCTCAAGGGGGTCTCTGCTGGAGGACTATCTGGTTTCCCCTGAACCCTCTCAACTCTGCACGTCCCAAGGTTTACCAGACGCTTCTAACCGCATGTACTTCCATGCATCTCTACTCCGTCTTTCTTAGTTGTTATGGACGTTGAGGCCCGATTCACACCTGCACATCACAGGAACGTGCGTCCTGTTAGAGCGCTCATGTGTATTTTCTTACATTTGTGTGCCGCGTGTCCCCATTGATTTCAATGGGTTAATTTACAGTTGCTAAGCAGAAGTATAGCATTGTTTAAATAGTTAAGTTGATATGGACATTGATACAGTTAAACTACTAAGCAAGAAGTATCGCATTGTTTAAAGTGTTAAGTTCATATGGACATTGATAGTCTAAATATTAAGTGAAACGTATCACTAGAGTTAATGCAAAGAGTGGGACTACCTCTGTTTGTTATACCACATCTAAAAGGGGCTATATGAAGTAATATAGTCTAGTGATGTTTTTATATTGTTACTGCAGAGTTAACCTTTAACTCCTTCGTGTGCTTGCTGTCTTACTCTTTCCAATGTGGTGAATTTATGTGTTCAGAGCTGTTAATTGCTGCGAGACACACAGTTACATCCCCAGTTGCGGTCTAGTACTGTATTTAACTCACTGAGTGTTACAGTTGGTTGTATAATCAAATGTAAATTCTAATCTAACTGTAATAAAATCCAACTTCATATGAAACTTATGTGGTCAGCTAGACATTGCAGACACAAATAGTAGATTCAGCAGTGAACACCCCTACATGCTGTTTATTGCAAAGATACACTTCAGCCGCAATCTGATTTTTAACATGTAGCATATAGACTTCTCAAGGTTACAGTACATCACAATAGATATCAAGTGCACATAAGGAAATATTAAGCAGGTTTGGGGGTTATTTGTTGCCCAATTGGAATCCTTCTTTCAAGGTTTACAGAGATACAGTAGGTGCTATAAACCCTTCCATGTTGACTTAAAATAGTCTCATTATCTACATTCCACATCTGACCTTACTGGCCCATATCATAGAAGAAACCTTAACATACGGTAGGTAATGCTAAACAGCTGTAATGTCTGGGTACTTTTCCAGAGTTCCGTCACTGTCTCGTTTTATCATGAACGCTTTGAATCTCTCTGCAATGTTCTAAAAACTGATTTGTGGCTGGTAATTATCTGCTAGAATTGGAAACAGTCTGCTTAATGGAGAACATGACTCAGACAATTAGTCAGCTTTTTTGCCAGTGATATTAAAGTGATATTTTCTTTTCAGTTCCCGCTTCCCTAGTCATTTTGTGGTTTATGGTCGAGCAGAACTTTCCAAAAGGTAGGTAACAGTGAACATTTGATTATCTCCTTTTGGAGCAAGAGATTCATTTACTGCAATGGCCAAATGTTATTCCTGTTATCTGGCCTTGACCTATAAATCTGTCCAGGCTCTGACTGCAGTGCTAGAACAGACCCTGAAGGAGGAATAGTGTACCAGAAAATGTAGGATAAACATTTTTGTACTGTTTAGAGCATAGTTATTATATTAAAAATCAAGGCAATCATACATTAATGTAGTGCTGGCTACTTCAGACCTGTGCAAGTAGTCACTGGACATGGTAATTGAGTTTGAGGGTTTTTTAAAGTAACTATTATCACTATAGAAAAACTAAAACCCAGCCATACCTGTAAAATAAGACAGGACTTTCTTGCTGCCCACACTGCCAAACGTCACTACAATGCTAAGAAATCTTCCACCAAAGTCCAAAGCGAAGTTCACACTTGCGGGAGTGTGATCTCTGAGGTGCCCTATCCCTCAGAATACAGTAGTGATGCTGAGGTTAGAGGGAGAAACCAGTGAATGCTGCTAGTAACCCATGCGTGCAACACAACCGGAAGTATTGGTTTCCTTTTATACTTCATCAGAAGAATTCTCAACAACAGAGCAAAGCTTGGCAGCTGTCAGGAGAGCCACAAGGTTGACAGGAACAGAGTGGAACCCACTGGCAGAAAACTGCTGAAAACGTCCAAAGGCAAAGGTACAAAAGGGATAATCCAAAGAGAAGTCAAGTCCAATCCGAGTCGAGGCAGGCAGTGAGGGTTCAGGGGCGCAAAGACAGTCCAGGGTCGGCAACAGGGGGTCCAGATAAAGGGTCAGGAAGCAAAGCAGGATACACAGATGGGGCGCTAGGTAATCACACCATAGGGTGGAATAACTCAGCAACAAGCCAGAGCTCTGGCCAGGTTTTTATAGCCAGGGAGTGTAAGACAACCCCCTGGTCACCGAGGCAACCAGTCTGGGAGGTCCTTTCTAAAATTGCAGAAGATCTCTCAGGGTCAAGCCCAGGTGGCCATAGTTGAGTCAAGGAATTGTTATACACATCTTCTATCAACACATATTCTTGACTTTTACATTTTCACTCACAACTCTGATGTCTACACTGATAACTTAGGGTACATGACTAGCAAGTGCCTGAACTCCCTCCCTCCTCGTTCAAACTGACGAGGAATGTCTAAGAGTTATCCCCATTCTCTGAAGACTTCAATCGGCCTTTAACCATTGGTCTTATTTCCAGCCTGAAAAGCCTCTTATCTGAAGTTCTTGACTTTTGTAAGCCGAGAGGTGAGAAGGACACCACCACACCAGTGTCTCTCAATGTAGGCACTCACCATTATATAGCGGTAATCAAACAATACAAATCCTCCTTTTATCCTCCAAACACACTCACTTAACATCCCACTGCATAGAAACTAGTATAGAACTGCCAATATTCAACAGACATGCCACTGCTATGTTTTCAGGAAGTTTAATGGAACTTCTCAATGGACCAGGCACAAGCTTGAACAGTATCTTGATCAGTGCAAATCTCAGTATTTACGGTCAGAGACCAAGTTGGCTTTGTCCCTGGTTGTGAGGCCAGGGACAATACCATCAAAGCACTTAACGTGGTGTATTAGGCCTCTAGATCTAATATGGAATGTTTCTCCTTGACCACAGATGTGGAGAAGGCATTCGACAAAGTGTCCTGGGATTATTTGGAGACCTGCCTTCTTCATACACAACGGAACTAGACAGGGGTGTCCCTTCTATCCCCTAATATCTGTTCTATCTTTAGAACCGTGTTTGCGTTTTATAAGGGATAGTGCAGACATCTGTGGTGTGAGAGTGGGGACCTCCATCTACAAAGTGCCCGCATTTGCAGATAATCTTTTACTTTTTCTTTCCCAGCCACTCCTCTCCCTTCCAGCTCTGATGTCAGTCCCAGACCATTTCCAACACCTCTCTAATTTTAAAATAAATTTCAACAAATTTTGCCCTAAACCATTGCCTTCTGTACCCTCACTGCACCAAGTCTTGAGGAGGTGTGGGACTTCCTGACATGGAACCGTACTACTGGGCATGCCTTCTTACTCGTCTTGTTGATTGGAATGCTCATGCATCTCAGAAGGACTGGGTCTCCTACTATGTTGTCCATGCTCATATGGACAGCGTCCGCCTCTCCCCCTCAGGCTCTTGTGCAACATCCCCTGATAGGGCCTACGCTGAAGGTCTGTAAGAGGGTGTTTTTCTAGAACACATGTGTCTTCGATACCGAGCCCGTTGACTCCTTTACACCACAATCCAGCTTTCGTTCTGGGCCTATCTTCCTCCTTTCTGTCCACATGGAGGCCTGAAAAACAACTTTCGTCCAAAAATGTTTTCAACAAAGGTCTCTTCATGGAAAGACGAGCCCTTATTGACATGGCTCCGAAAGGGGTCTAGGGACTTCCCATTGTGGTCCTATTTACATCTTAGGCACTATCTTAATGATGGTCGGACAAGACAGGCGTACAGCAGAAATCTACCCTGGAATCTCTTTGCACTTCTAAGGTGCCTAACAGACAGTTGATTTCCACACTCTACTAGTTGCTTACGTCACATGATGACATGGTACCAGACAGCTTTAGATCCAAATGGGAATCTGATTTGGACATAAGCATGTTGATGTTTCCCGACTCCTGATCAGTGTAGGTCAGGAGTCGGGAAACATCAACATGCTTACGTCCAAATGCTCTATGAGGCCCCATTCACACATAGCGATATATCGCGCGATTTCCGCCGCGATATCGCGCATTTTTGCTGCGCGATTTCGCGAGAAGTCGCCGGCTAATGATATTCAATGGAGCTGTCTTAGCTCCATTTCGCGCATCGCTCATCGCGGTCACAAGTCGCTTCTACAGGACCCTTTTTATGGCGGATTTTGCTTTTTTCTAATGGAGCCCGACTGAGAAGGTTGCGCTACCGTCGCTGGAACGTCGCCCCCACAAATTCTTAAGAGAATGTTTCCATCATGTAGTGACCTGTGCTGTAACTAGGAGGTGGGATCCTTTCTCCCTAATAGGATGGTCTTGCCCACCTATCCAGATTTTCTAGAGGACTTTAGCAATATTTCTCCCAGCCATAACTGGAGAAACACTGACTCTTACACCCGCTATGGCCTTGCTGCACCATACTGAGGCTTCAACACACAAATACAAAAAATCTTTACTATTTCATGTTCTTAATGTGGCGAAGCTCCTTGTCGCAGTTCAGTGTAAATCGACTTCCCCACCTTCAGTGAAGGAGTGATTACAGAAAATAGCACGTATAGCCAAAATGGAAGAATTGATACACAAAGCCCATGACAGGCTCTCCCAATACAACTTTAAATGCCACGTGCCGTTTTAAGTTTGAGTAGTATGCTGTGCCTGGTGTCAGTGGGCTCTCTCTGCTCTTGCTGTTGCTGTTTTTTTTTTCTCCTCTCCCCTTCCCCCCCAAACCCACCCCACACCCCCATTCCCCCTTTTGTGTTTTTTTTTTTCTCCTTTTCTTTCCTTTTTGATCCTTTAACCCTTCCCTTTTCCTGGAACATATTTAGAGATCCCTGATGATTTTTGATCTGTAGCTCTTGTTATGAGCATTGGATCAGCAGGACCTACCTGTGTTTTTTTTTTTTATCGGCACATCCTATTGCTTTCTATGTATGTTACCCTGCTATGGTGCTGATATGTTATCAGCTGC
>NW_017307023.1:791983-795236 GCF_000935625.1 Nanorana parkeri | reverse complement strand
GCAACGCAATAGAAAGATCCCAGCTATCACAGAAGACAGCTAGAGATCACGGCTATCGCAGGAAACCGCTAGAGATCACGGCTATCGCAGGAAACTGCTAGAGATCAGGGCTATCTCAGGAAACCGCTAGAGATCAGGGCTGTCGCAGGAGACCGCTAGAGACCAGGGCTGTCGCAGGAGACCGCTAGAGACCAGGGCTGTCGCAGGAGACCGCTAGAGATCAGGGCTGTCGCAGGAGACCGCTAGAGATCAGGGCTATCGCAGGAGACCGCTAGAGATCAGGGCTATCGCAGGAGACCGCTAGAGATCAGGGCTATCGCAGGAGACCGCTAGAGATCATCTTAAGTATCCAGGAACCTTTTAGATGCCATAGAGGGGGCAGTACAGGGGGTATGGTGGCACACATATAGGTGCCTGAAGTCCAGCAAAATTGTGATCACAGAAGTCTGCCATCAAAGGTACTCACAGTGCTTAGGATCTTTGGTTGTTGCAGAAACTCCTCCAGGCTGAAGCTGCTCCCAGACTTATCCACCCTGTACAGCCTGCTCTCCATGTTGCGGATCTGCGCCACCACTGCCCACCAAGCTGGGGCACCACTATTTCCCCCCCCCCCCCCTCCTGCTGCCACTGAGTCACAAGTTTTCAGAAGTTGGGAGGCTGCAGATAGCAGCTTCCAGTATTGACAGGATCTATGCATAAGGAGCATTTTCGGCCGGCCAACCCCCGCCCCCCTCAGCGCCGGTCATGACTGCGAACATGCTTGCCAGTCCATGTCTGGTACCAGCAGAGCCACTGCTCTCCTGCCTGCTGCTCTGGGTGAAAGTGACAGCTGCCGTGGGCCCCTGTAAATTATGGGGCCCAGGGCATTGCCCCACGGTAAAGACGGCCCTGCATATACCTATGTTATACCTGTGGATCCATAGCGGTCCATGGCCAGAGTATATAGTTACATTCCTGGGGGCATCTGAGTACCGGTATGAGTACTAGCCTTAAGTAGACATGTGTGATTCATTTCAGAAAGATTCGTTATTCAGACGAATTTTCGTTATTCAAAGATTCGGATATATCCAAATGACAGAAATGATGAAAGCAAACTAATCCAAATTTCCGATATCGAAAATTTAGTATAAAATTAGTTAGTGGTAGTATGTACAAATTTTCGTTCCGGATGAATTTTCATTGCAGCAAAGTGACATTAGACAAAATCTCCCCCCCAAGTTAAAAATAAAAAAAGTGTGTGGGGTTTTTTTCAATCAAAGGATTTTTTTCTAAAAGTATGGTGTGTTTATTTACATTTTAGTTTAACCCTTTAGTGAATGAGTAGGGGTACCAGTTCCCCTTCTCATTCGCAAGGGGGGGATCTGGGTGGCCCCTTAATTAAAGGAGTACATCGACGCAAATAAGCCCCCCTGCCCGCAGACCCCCACAACCACTGGGTCAGGGATGTGGGGAAGAGGCCCTTGTCCCCACCGGCATGGGGACACCCTCACAATGCCGAGGGCACATGGCCTGGTAAGGCGCAGGGGGGTGCTCAATCGTCATTTTTTTTCCCTTTTGTCTAATGTCACTTTGCTGCAATGAAAATTCGTACATACTACCACTAACGAATTTTGTCCGAATCTGAACCCCAAAACAAATTGACTTTCGGACCCGAAATGAAATAATGAAACATCCAAATGAAAGGAAACAAAATTAAACCAATTTTTAGCTTTAAGGGAAACGTGGCTTCTAAAGGTCAAACACATCATCACTATATACTCAGACCTGGGTGTTTGCATACAAGGCCTTATAGCTGGCAACAATCAGTAGCAAAATCTATATTCAGGCACGAGTCAAGGCAAGTGGCAATCAGTAGCATATTTTGTATCCATGCTAGGGTGAAGGCAGATGGCCATCAGTAATTAAAACTGGAGTCTGACAAACTAAAGAAATCCAGAGCAAGGCAGAGCAAGAGCCCCAGGTTTGTGATGAGCAAACAAAGTGACACCCAATAAGGCCATTACCATCCTCTGCTGACCTGCGAGAGCATTGCCAGCAGCGCAGAGGCTGTTGCTTAGCAATGAACGATCAGGCCGTGGGTGAGAGTATGGCTGCAGGGAGAAAGTCCCACCAAGGAGGGGCCTCCAGGCCCAAAGGAGCAGGATAATCAGAATGAAGGCGATGGTAACCAGGTGATCGGATTAAATAGAGCAGGCTGGCACCCTACAGTGTTCTGGGCCAAAAAAAGTCCAGTAGGCGAGGTATTGAAATAAGTTCTGAATCTTCCTATAGTCAATGTTGGCCTCTACCTGAAGCTCCTCCTGACCACTGACAATAACCAGAGGTTTAGGGACGATGGTATATAGGTTGACTTGTTTCAGCAAAAAAACATGGAAAGAGTTGGGTATCCTCATTTAGGGAGGAAGTTTCAGATGGAAAAAAACAGAGTTGATCTGTTTAATGATTCTGATAGGTCCAATAAATCTCAGGGTTAGCTTATGAAAGTGGACCATGTGAGAGATATGGTGCATGGACAACCAAACCAAATCACCAACCTTGAAGGTGAGAGTAATCAAATATTGTTTATTAGAAGAGGCTTTCTAGGAGGCAGAATGAACTACGGTACGTTGTTATGCATGGTTCTTCAAATGGCAGAAAATTGGTTCACAAGTTTGTTGACCTCTGGGAAATTAGAACTGTGGGGAGAAAAGGAGAAGGTTCTAAGGTAATGGCCATACACACAATAGAAGAGTGACAAATCAGAGAAAGAGTTCTTCCAATTGAGGTAGGCAAACTAAAACCATTGAAGTAAACAAGCCCATTTGGTTTTTCTATGGGAGATAAAATAGCCAGTTAGATTGAGGATAATATGAGGAGGAGAAGGATAGGTAAATTCCTAACTAAAACTCAAAACTTTCCAGAAACAGGAGTTGAACTGAAATCCCCGGTCCACAAAAATGTACATTGGAATGCAATGAAGTCTGATGATTTCTTGTATGAAAAGAGAGAACAATTGTTTGAAAGAAGGCAGTTTGGGTGATGCCAAAAGTGAGCCACCTTACTAAATTGGATTACCATTACCCAGATGACAGTCTTGTACTTGGAAGGGCAGGATAACAATAAGGTCCATTCAGAGAGAGGTACAAACATAAAAATTTCCCACCACACTTATCAGCTAGCATACAAAAAAAATTACAATGTATAACTATTAGCGTTAAAAACAGAGATTTTTTTTTTGTCCTCTCTTCTTTCCCGCCCCCCCCCCCCCCCCCTC
>NW_017307023.1:741100-791205 GCF_000935625.1 Nanorana parkeri | reverse complement strand
ACTGTCTATGTATGGGATTTGTAAATTATATAAGGTTATGCTACATGGAATAATAATGTGAATATATTGTATAACTGATAATTCATGTATGAACATGTTATTCGTAATTTATAAGAATAACATTTTTAAATAGTAAAAAAACAGAGGTTTTAGTTGCACAACTTTTGCAAAATATGTGGAAGCCACAATGCCTCATCAAGGCCCCTCTGTGTAATGTGGTTCTTACTGTAATCTATGAGAGCCTCCATCTTGGAGCACACAGTATATAGCAAAGGACAAATTGGATGCAGGTATGCCTGGAGGTAGCCCATTCTTCCTTAAAGGCATAGGGACACACCTGAAGCCCCCAGTGTGTTTCCACACCATATCCAACCAGTGAAGCAAATAGCAATCACACATCAATTTATAACTAGATTTTAAAGTAAGGTGCACATAGAAGGGCTTTACATAGTGCAGTACTGTGTACAGACCTTGCATGTGCACCTTACTTTAAAAGCTAGTTATGAAATGATGTGTGTGGTTGCCACTTGCTTAACTCCTACTGAGAGAGGGACATGAACAAGTAGTGGTAACAGCAAGCTCAATGGCTTAGTCCTGGTGAATTTTGACTGTGCACAAGTAACGAAGGCCTTGTCATAAGTCGTTCTCCTGGAAGATGGCTACTAGACAGAACAAGAAAGAAGAGAGATGGTCTTGTGAATGCCAGGATGGCCAGCAGACTTGGAATCATGTAACTGTTGGAAGAATCTTAAGTCGAAGCTGAAAAAGAATGAAAACCAATTGACAGAGGTACTATTAGAAGCAGATTTCTGAACAGCCTGGAGCAGAAAGGAGGTAACGGGAGAGAGAGTAGCAATGATCTTGGCAGGAGACAGCTCAGTAGATAACTCCAATTCCAATGCCCCTTGTTCTACATCTCGACACCGCCACCAGAACTGACTACATAAACAGCCCATAACTACATAAAAACAGCCTTATTGATATTATGTTTTGGGGCTGGATTACTTTACTAGCAAGTCTGAAAATTGCCAGAAGGTCTGACTTGTCCAAGACGATGTGTAGGCATAGGAAAGGTTCTCTGGGCTGCCCAACCTCCATAGTTCTTCTATAAAACATCTTGGTTCACTGCACTTGCCTGTGACCAATTCATAAAAATTATTAATTGGCCTTAGCTGGTTTGGTTACACACACATATATGCCAATGCAAATAGAAAAAGGTAGAACTGTAGCCTCACAGCTGACAGTTTTTACATACAGTATATGGCTTAAGGTTTGTGGACACCTGATGATAACTCCTACAGTAAATAAGCTTGTTGGACATCCCATTACAAAACCATGGGCATTCATATTAAGCTGCCCCATCTCCCTTTATAGATTTAACAATCTTCACTCTTCCTGAAAGGCGTTTGACAAGATTTTGGAGTGTGTATGTGGGAATTTGTGCCAGCTTGTGAGATTAGGTGGTAATGTTGCATGAGGACTGGCTCACAATTAGTGTTCCAGTTAATCTCAACGGTATACAGTAGGGTTTAACTCTGCACTGTAGGCAGACCAATTGAATTTATCCACACTAAACTTGTCAAACCATCTCTTTATGAACCTGGTTTTGTGCACAGGGTCACAGTCATGTTCAAAGAGAAAAAGGCCTTCCCCAAACTGTTGCCACTAGGTTGGAAGAGCACAATTGTCTAAAAATACTTTGTAGGCTGTATCTTTGGCAGTACCCTTTGACTGGAAACTCCTGAAATCAATAATTTGGAGTGATGTCCACATGCCTTTGGCCATATAGTGTAGCATCTAATGGCTTGCTGTGAGCAATATCTTTATTCACCTTCTCTCTAGTTTTTACATATCAATTAACAACAGGACCTTTTTCACATTTACATGCAGACATCAGCCTCATTTATTTTACCCAGGTCTTGTGACCCAGATTTCCAAGACACAAGGCTGCTGCAGTCATCAATTAAATAGTCTTGACACTTTACTCATATGAGCAGCACTCCACAGCTTCTCAACAGCAGCCGCTATATCTGAGCTAAACTCCCCAGCACACAGAAAATCTCCCTTAATATCCCATAAATATATCAACAAAGCCTACACCTTCTTGTCAAGCCTCGGTTGGTTGCACGGCTGCTCCAAACACTGAAAGATAGTGTATATGAACTTTTATTCTAACCCAAAGGCAACTGACAGTGCATACATGATCAAGATTTAGTTTTCTATTGAGTAATATGAATCAAGTAACCATGCTTTACAAAATACCTTATTTATTAATGTGTAGTTGTGTGTCCCAGTAGATGAAAATAATGCACTTCTAATGGACAAGTTCTTAGGAATGCTGTATGTCTTCTGAGAGGTTTTATGTAAAATTGCCTGTTCTGAAAAAGCCATTTCAAATCTCCATTTATACAATTTATACAACACATGGAGACAGGTGCCAATGTATCATAAACTCTAAATTGAAAATCTATTTTAAGGCATGCATTTTTATGAAATATTTATTTATGAAATAATGCCCCACATGTGTCAACTGAACTGCTTTTTATAATATATAATACACAAGTAGCAAGTAATCTTGCATGGTCACATAAAAAATGAATCATACTATGGTGGGGGAGAATTCTAAATAATGTAATACTGGCTGATGAATTTTACCAGTTAAACTAAGTCTACCTTGAGAGAGCATAAACAACTGTTTTACTTGCCTTCTTGTCAATCCCCCGCCAGGTGGAGCTCTTCTCGCTGACACTCGGATTTGTAGGTGGGACCTCCTTGTCCTCACTTACATTGCAGGACTGCTAGTCCTGCACTGTATGTGATGATGTCAGAGTGCCTGTGACCAAAAAAAAAAAACAACCAGGAAAAGCAGCTTCCGGGGACTGGTCGTGCAGCTAGGAAAAAACCTGGAGTGAGGATTAAAGCAAGTAAAACTGTTTTTTATGTTACCCTTACACTAGCAGGATGCCAAGTGATTGCTTGGGAATGGGGGTGGTTAAACTCCTGAAAGTGAAAGTAGAAGTTAGAAGCATCTGCTGTAAATTTTGAGAAGCATTTGCTTCACATTGCAATTAACTACAGAGGTCCGACTTGTTTAAGACCCATGTACTGCTTGTTAACAAAATGTAAGCATTTGAATGTCCGTAGCTTAGCTACAGTTGCACTTTAAAGTGAACCCATACCCAGAGTATGTACACTTAAGAATTTACACATTTTGAATAATCAGTACTAGCACTTTAAAACAAACCTTCTAATGTTCACACACAGCAGGTTTTTCTAAGCTGCTAGAAACCAACTGAATGTTGACTTTGCAGTTGATGTTGTAATCTTTGAGGATTTTTAAGAATGGTCTTGGAGAAGTCAGGCATGGCTTCTTTTGAATCTTGTTTAGGAATATGTACATACTACATGTAATGTATCAAAGTACCACGTTTTAAAATCTTACTTCTACTGCAGAACACCCACTCCTACATATCATGTCTGAACTGTTGCCCAAACCTTTATACAATCCTGTCTCACTGAATGACTCTACCACAAAAGCCTTTGGCACTTGGAGATAGCCTCCTAGGCATAAAATAGAGAGATCTTATACTTGTAAGTCCTTAGACGTGAATGGGAATGAAGAGTGCATGCAGGCACCCAGTTGGGAGGATATTTAACAAGCTGCCAGGTGACTCAGGTAGTGATATCAGGCTGGATCAGGGATAGGTATAAGTATAAAACTGGTGGTCTGGGGTGCTCTGATATAGTGTAACTGATCAATTTTAAGTGCAGCACCATATATCTCTGGGCCCCATGGTCAACTCTCTCCCCTGTGGTTAACAGCTCTGTGTCATAATATAGATTAAGGCAGAGCTCTGGATGGGAGCCATATTTACATACCAAATTTAGCTAAGCCCTCTGACCAAAGTTCTCCCTCACAGGAGCTTTCCACCTAAGGTTGGCTTTAAGCTAAAGAAATGCATGTGATCTCCTGCAATTGCTTTCTCATTCTGACATCTTTCTGGTTTAGCAACAGATTTTTGGTTCAGCAAGAGTTATTTCCATTGCTTGCGATACAATTCGCCTCTCTTGGGTCTGCACAGGTATAGCAAAGTGTAATACTACAGGACAATGGAAATGACCAAATCTGCTGCAGGATACTTTTAAAACATGAGAGGAAAGCAGATCTAATATGAACGAAATATATTGAAACAGAAGGAAATCTTGTACAAGCCAGGTATGGAAGACACTTTAAAGAAGTACACAGTATATTAACAGGCAGCCTCTGAATTCAGAGGAAGCAGAGTTCCTTTCTAATAGTATAAAGTCCTAATATTGTGAGAGGCAGCATTTCCATTATTTCTGGTGAGATGTGTCTGCTGTGAGGTCGATGAGATGAACAAGAATGTCTCCTAGCGCTAATGAGCCTTATCACTTTGCTGAAGGAGATATATTGCTTGTTCATAATCCTCAATGGCTTCTTTGGCCATTCCCATTTTTCCTCTGGTATCTGCACGGAGTTTGTACATCACTGGATCTCCAGGCTGAATAATCAAAGCTGTAAAAAGCAAATCACAATAGTGAGACAGATTTAAATAGTGGTCTAAACATTAATATCTACTCTGGTAACTCTTTAATTATAGTATTCTTTATATGAATTCCATATGCCTTTTATATATTTTTTTTTTCTCGGTACCAGATAAAACATTTGCATATGTATAAGCACATTGACTGTAGACACTCAAAATATGGCCCTATACAAGTAAGGTGTGAAGAGTATATCAGTCTAGAGAAGATGAAAATGTGGTGCAGGCCACAGCTGTCCTGAAGAATGCAGCTGGGATGGGTGGTGGTCAGATTAGTTGAGCTAGGGAAAGTTGGTTAGTGTAATTGTTAATAAAACTACAGCTGTACTTTGTGTATCCATGAGAATGCACTGCCAGACCCACATAAGACAGAAAATGTTTTAGTCTTGTTTTTGAAAGAATCAGCTTTGGGAGGGTGAATCCATGACACCACTGACAAGCTCTTACAGGGGACAGTCCTGGCTCATATTCCCCAACAGTTAATGGTGCAAACTCCCTAACAGTGGCGTAACTACCACCTCAGTGACCCACGTGATCGCTATGGGGCCCGGGGCAAAGGGGGGCCCGGTAAGAAGCAGGCTGAGGCACAAATAGTCCCGGACGGCCCGGATCGCCTGGTATACCCGATGGCAATCCGGGCCGGCTGCACTCAGGCTGGGGGAGGTAATCCTGTAATGTCCCTTAGAAAAAGGCTGCCGCCGCTCTGGCGTTCAACCAGGAGCAGGACCGGCTCTAAGCGCGCCCAGGGGGAAGGAGTCACATCCTGCAGCCTCTGTGCTGCAGCTGTCTCCAGGGTCTCTCCCCTCACAGAGACATCTGCGAGCTGTCCATTGAGGGCCACCCGCAGAGAAGTCTCCCATCGTCTAAACTGTCTGTGAGGCACCAAGACCAGACAGTGCCCGAGGCCACATGGACTGTGTGGGGTTCTCCCGGCCCCAGAGGCTCTCTTCTTCTCAGCCGACCTGCTCTGCTGTCTCTTCCTGGGATCTCCGGGGACAGAGAACAGGTTAATTCAAGCTTTTACTGTATATGCTAGTACTGATTGAACCGTGCTAACAGCTCAGCCCTGTTTATACGTGTGTGTGTGTTTGTGGGCCCTGTGATTTCTAGTTACGCCCCTGCTCCCCAATATGCAATAAATGAAAAACTAAGCTGGGAAAGCAATATCCCCACTGGCATACACCCCATCACAGGGCATCCTAACTATTTAACCAGTTTAGTCAACAAGTAAGTAAGACATTGTTTGGAAACAATAACTAATGAGTATAATGAATGGGCATACCCTGAGATATGTCACTCTCAGCTTCTTCATACTGCTGTAACGTATTATGTAAGCTAGCACGATTGAAGTATGCAGCAGAGGATACTGGGCACAGATTAATGACCATGTGGAAGTCTCGAAGAGCTCCTTGTACATCTTGTAAAAGCATGTTAGTTATGCCTCTGTTCAGAGCGGCCGATTCATTGCTGGGATCCAGCTCCATGGCTCTAGAGTAGTAGTCTTTCGCCTGCAAAATATACAAAATAAATCTTTGATTTGCACTGAAACAAATGAGTAAAGTATAAGTGAACGTGAACCGGCTTGCTGCTAAATTATTCAAGTGGCAAAAAAAATGGAAGAGAATAATTGATTTTTACAAACTAGTTCAACATAAAACAGATGTGTGTGGGCAAAGCCAGCCTCCTTCGAACCTCTTATCACTGACTGACACAGAAAGATGTGTCCTAAATAATATAAAACAGCTCTAAGGAATTATTCATGCTTGGCAAATACTCTCTTGTCCAGAAAACCACTAATGAACATAGCTTAAAATACGTACATCACTGGAAATTATTTGCTGGAAGACTGCCATAGAGCTTTGTATTGGAGTGATATTGGGGCTTTCTGAATAATGCAAAGACAAACTGTAAGGTAAAGTGTATCTAAAGCCAAAAGTTTTGTTGTTAGAACAGGAAACGTTTAGAACCCCTGTCAGGTTTTTATTGTTGAAGATGAATAATAGCAAAGGGGTTTAGAATGTGATTGTATTAAATATTATTCTCATGTATATCCAAAAACCTGTCCATGCATAAAAAAACAATAATCCTACTTAAAGTGCACAATTCAATTTTTATAACATATATGTTGATTTATCTCGAAAATCAAGATTGTCTGCTGAATATTCCTAATATCCAGAGGGGATATCCTCAAAGGAAAATAAAAATCCTATAATTTCTTTATTGGAGTAGAGAGGTAGGAAGGGATGTGGCATTCCATTAAGGAGGCGGTGTGGAGCTGTGAGGGAGTAGTGAAAAAACACAGTGTACTAGTTGCTGAGCACAGTGCTTCTGCATGTGTGACTACAATGAGATGCACAATGAATTTGAGACAAAGGCATTTAGGAAATGTACAGTGGCAAAAAAAGTATGTGAACCCCTTTAGAATTAACCGGTTTTCTGCGTTAATTTGACATAAAATGCGATCTAATCCTCATCTAAGTCACAACTGATAACACACAAACAATTTTAATTCAACGTGTCTTTATTGAACACACCCATTAAACATTCACAGTGATGGAGAAAATAGTAAGTGAACCCTTGGAGGCAATAGCTAGTCGAATCGTCTTTGGCTTCCTCCGTGGTGTTCTGCCATGGGCACCCTGCCTGTTCAAAGACTTACGTATGGTAGACTCAAATACAGGGATATTTGCCAGTTTCAATGATGTCTTAAAGCCTTTAGCTGTTACTCGTGCGGTCTTCTATACTTCATTGAGGATTCTGCATTGAGCCTTGGGAGTCATCTTGGCTGAGCACCCACTTCTAGTAAGAGTAGCCACAGTACTAAACTGTCTCCATTTACTGTATAGACCATTTGTCTACCTTTTGACTACCCATTTATTGACCATTTGTCTACCTTACACTTTGAGATTGCTTTTTATCCCTTTCCAGCCTTATCCAGATCAACTACTCTCGTATGTCTTCAAAGAGCTCCTTTTTGCGAGGCATAGTTCATATGAGTTGATGCTTCTTATAAACAGCAATTTTAAAATGTTTAAGTGTCTTTTATCATGCAATTTGTAACCTGGGCATGTTGGGTATCGTTTTACTCGTTGTAACCTCATCTTTTATATTTCATTAAAAAAATTGGTATTTTGTTGTGTTTTGGGGCATTTCATTAAATTTTTCACTAAATATTGGGGTTTAATAAGGAGTTGCGCTAATATTTGCGCAACATAAAAATTTGCAACTACCACCATTTTATTCTATAGGGTCTTGGCATTCAGAAAATATATAATGTTGGGGGGTTTTAAGTAATTTTCAGGCCTAAAATGTGGAATATAACATGGGTACAAAAAATGAAAAAAAAAGGCCTCAGTCATGAAGGGGTTAAGTAGCTTTTAACCACACCTCCAAACTCATTTTATTAATTAAACTCCAGGTGAGCAAGCTACTGACTCCGAGTAGTTTCCGTTAAAGTAATTAGTCTATGGGTATACACATTTTTTTCCTCCAGCACTGTGAATATTTAATGAGTGTGTTCCAAAAAAGACACAAGAAATTAGAAATGTTTGTGTGTTATCAGCTTAAGCACATTGTTTTTCTATTGTTGTGACTTACATGAGGAACAGATCACATTTTATGGCAAATTACTGCAGAAATCCAGTTAATCCCAAGGAGTTCACATACTTTTTCTTGCCACTGTATAGGGATGTGGTTTCTCAGCATCCATTCAAATGTCCTTATTCACACCTATACTTAGTGCCTCCAAATAGTGAATGAAAAATGAATTAAATAATACCCTCACCGTAAAGAATTACAAATCATATCCTTCAATGATCCCACAATTTCACAATTTTTAAGAAAATATTGTGACAATCCAAATCATACAGTTTATAAAGATAAATAAGTGTTGTGATATTCCTAGGTGTTATAATATTCCAAAGTCCATAAATGCCAAATGTCCTGTGTATTTCACACTACCTCCATGCACCTCTGTGCGCCCCCCCCAACACAGGAGACTCATCTGAATTATAAAAAAAAAAAACAATATAGTAAGCGCACTTCTCAGAAACTGGGTCAATGTGTAATTAAAACGACTTGTGGAATGTGGCGTGCAAGCTCCTCAAACAGGGAGAGGAACCCTGTGAATACAATAAAAACAAAATCAAAGAAGCGCTACTGCCCTTTAAATGTAAATCAGTAACACAGTAAGTAAAAAACACATGTGTGTTTAAGTGTTTCAGCCTACCAGTGTAACCATGCGGCTGGATGGACCAAAATGTAACAGTTCAAAGGGGTTACTCACTGTTGTAGGCAGATGGATGTCACAGGACTGTATCACTGCCGAGGGGGGAGCCTGTGTGCAATCTGCTGTTGCAGAAGAAAGCGGGCTGAGAGGAGACTGTGACCTGTACTGTGCCGTCAGAGGCAAGTGTGTCTGTAAAAGGTCACGGTTGGGGTGCTGTCTCTCAGTAGTGTCTCAAGGACTCAGCTGGCCAGGCTGAGCCTTGATGGCTACGTTAAGGTCTGGCGAGGGGACCGCTCAGCTGCGGTCAGACTCGCTGTTGTGGAGCGGTATAATTGATACAAGGAGTGACGTCAGTGAAGGGCTGGATGTGGATGGTCCAATGGCTACACGTTTCGAGGCTGATGCCTCTTTCTCAAGCCGGAGCAGGGAGTCAAGAACGGGCGGGAGTTTCAGGGGTTGCTTAAATTTGAAAGGTGGGCGGAGCCACCCGCAATGGGTCCATTCAATTGGTGGAGACTCAAAGGGGGCTATGGCTTGAAGCTCGTGCCGATAAAGTAGTTGGGCTGCTCGTGTCTATTATGCTGGTGGAATTTAGAAGCAGTTTAAAACGCAAATTAAAACATAACGTTTATTTCTGTCTTTGTTAAGATTAGCACCTGGGGAATGGAGACTGTAAGAATGGATGAGGAATAAAAAGGTGTGCATGGCTCTTACATTCATTATGAACGTCTGTATTAGAACTTATGGACATTCATATTGTATTAAAAATGTTTTTTTTTAAATTGTTTTTTTAGAAGAGGCCCATGTAGTGGATAAAATGATCTGAGAGATAAATGTATATATCAGTGTAAAACTGTACGTACATATAACCATATATAAAAAAAAAAAAATACTTCATATACATATGTGCATATATTAAAAAATAGATGGGGTTACATACATATGGTCATGGTGTGGTCATGTAGAGCGTCACTTATAGGATTGTATGTATCTCAATCTCCTCGTTTAGACCAGTGGGTGTTAGTGTGTTCAGTTTATAAATCCAAAAGGTTTCTCTCTTGCATAACAGGCAAAACCTTTCGGAAGTTGTCAATTTGGTTCATATGTGTTCAATGGCGTAGACGTGTAAAGCCTTTGTGTTTTTATAGTGTTTCATGGTGAAATGTCGGGGGACACTATGCTCTGTGTCTCCCTTCTCGATTAACCGTCTGTGTTCACGGATTCTTTTCCGCAAAGGGCGCATGGTGCGTCCAACGTAGATCAGGCCGCATGGGCATGTGAGACTATATATCACATGGTCATGTGCACAAGTAATGAATTGGTTGATTTTGTAAATATTGTGTAAATGATTGCTGAATTAACTCTGTCCATGATGGATGAATTGGCATGTGAGGCATTTTGTTTTTTTGCATCGGAAAACCCCCACTCTATTATCAAACAGGAAATTGTTCTGGGTTTTTTTTAGGTTGTTTGGATAGTTTGTTGGGCGCCACAAGGTTCTTAATGTTTTTGTTTTTTCTGAAATTGATGGATGGTTTGGGCGGTAACAGGGGGCCTAGTTTTGGGTCTTTTAGAAGGATATGCCAATTATTGTAAATAACCTTCTGTATAGCTTTATATTTGTTATTGAACGTGGTGATGAATCTAGCATTATTCGTTGGAGGTCGGTCTTTCTTACTGTTTTCCTGTTTATCCATTGTGAGATATTGTGAATATGCCTCATTGATGAGATCTGCGGGATAGGATTTCTCAGAAAATGTCTTTATGAGTAAGCGACTAGAGGTGGTGTAGTTATTCCACATCCATTCTTAAAGTCTCCATTCCCCAGGTGCTAATCTTAACAAAGACAGAAATAAACGTTATGTTTTAATTTGCTTTTTAAACTGCTTCTAAATTCCACCAGCATAATAGACACAAGCAGCCCAACTACTTCATCGGCACGAGCTTGGAACCACAGCCGATTTGAGTCTCCACCAATTGAATGGACCCATTGCGGGTGGCTCCGCCCACCTGTCAAATTGAAGCAACCCCTGAAACTTGACTCCCTGCTCCAGCTTGAGAAAGAGGCATCGGCCTCGAAACGCGTAGCCATTGGACCATCCACATCCAGCCCTTCACTGACGTCACTCCTTGTATCGATCTATACTGCTCCATAACAGCGATACACAGCGAGTCTGACCACAGCTGAGCGGTCCCCTCGCCAGACTTTAATGTAGCCATCAAGGCTCAGCCTGGCCAGCTGAGTTCTTGAGAGACAGCTCCCCAACCGTGACCCTTTACAGACACACTTGCCTCTGACGGCACAGTACAGGTCACAGTCTCCTCTCAGCCCGCTTTTTTCTGCAACGGCAGATTGCACACAGGCTCCCCCCTCGGCAGTGATACAGTCCTGCAACATCTATCCGCCTACAACAGTGAGTTACCCCTTTGAACTGTTCATTTTTGGTCCATCCAGCCGCATGGTTACACTGGTAGGCTGAAACATTTAAACACACGTGTTTTTACTTACTGTGTTACTGATTTACATATAAAGGGCAGTAGCGCTTCTTTGATTTCGTTTTCATCTGAATTATTGTGGCCTTGTATGTAAACAGCTCATAAAATGCTTCCCCAATATGAAACTCCTTCCTTTGATGCAATATTGCTCCAACTTTGGCTTTGTATGTAAAAAGGTGTTCTGAGGTAATAATATTCTGGCTCAAGGACAAATGTAGCTCCAAGAATAAGAGAAATTGCCCATAGTATAAAACCATTTTTTTAATTTACAAGTTACAGATATAATAAAAAGCCCCAGCACAGGTATAAACAGCTCCAACACTCCCTGCTGCTTCCAACTTCACAGCACGTACAAACAGAATGATCTCAGCAAGCTCTGCTCCATTTCTTTTAAACTATTCTGTACTATTTTATATGTTTTTTTTCACAGTAGCCATTGGTATTATTGATAAGATTTGCTTTTTCGTAGCGCGGAATCGTATTCTAATCTATTCAAATGCATTTATGAGGACTAAATGGACATAGCTATTTAAAGATACAGGGTGGCACAGTGAGGCAAATATGAATTTATTTTATGACTTAAGTGATGCGATAATCTACAATATCTGAAAACAGATTTTCAGTTTGATACAAACTGGAATCTACTGTAGCACACAAACATGAGACTGGAGAGGCTGAAGGTTCTTCTGGCAAAAGAATACTCTCATCTAGTAAATGCCCTGGACCATTTTCAGGATTTCTGAATGATGGGTTGGAGTCAGCAACAACTTTTAATATTCAGGATCCATTCAAACCTCTGCAACTTCTAGACAGTCAGAAACAAGTTGTCCTCCAGAGCCCTGGTCAACTTTTTCCTCAAGAGAAAATCATTCAGGTAGCCCACAATCAGGATACCTCAAGAGTGTAAAAGTGCCAGCACTGGAGCCAGCACCTTCTTGAATACCTAATATACACAGAACAGGCCAATTGGAAGGGTCACAAACTGTTAGTGCAGAGGTCTCAAAGATGGATACATGTAAGTAGGCATCCTTTAAGTCCACCTAGGTCAGAAAATGCCCTTGTTGCAGAGAGGCAATAACAGATCTTATTGATTCAATATGGAGTCTTTGAACACAAATGTAAGCATTTAAGGCTTTGTGGTCCAGAATGGGGCAAATTCTCCCTTTTGAACTTGGGAACAATAAACAGGTTGGAGTAAAACCCCTTAAAATGTTCCGAAGCAGGAACTGGGGCAATTACTTCTGGGTTCAAGAGTTCAGAGAACAGGCCAGATGCTGAGGAGATACTGGAAGAGAAAAAGCAAGGAAGGGGTAGGAAACGAAATTTGAGTTTGTAACCCTGCAACATCACCTCTTGCACCCAAGCTTCAGGTATGAAAGACTTTGAAGCATCTGCAAAGGCCTTGGCAAAATGAGAGATGGCCAGATCCACAGCTAGAATGGACCACTTAGTGACAAACTCCTTATTAAAAGGTGGAGCAAAAGAGGTGTGCTTCAAATCTTCATAAAATAAACTCCAAAGGTAGGTAGTATGAAGCTAATGTTTTGGAGGCCTGAAAGACCCTGTAGGATTCAAAACCAGATACAGCATTGGTAGAAGAAACAGGCTGACCTTTCAGTTTTAGGGGGGTGCCGCATTGCATCAACAAGGGACAAGGCAATCTCTTTAAATTTAGAAGTAATAGCAAAAGAGCAACACCTCAGAGAGTTTGTAAACCCTTAAGCCAGGGTCCGAGATTAGCTGGGCAATCTGCAACATAAAATCTTGTATGACTCTAGTCAAAAAAAGAATTTGAAGGAATAGACTCCAACACTGAAGTTCAGTCCAGTGCCTACAAACCATAGTTAATATCTTCAATGTGCCTCTACTGGGATCGCCCAATTTCGTAGAACCTGTTTAATGGTTTGCGCATCCCAGAATGTAATGCAGTTGTCTTGGCCACCATCAGAGATGCACCCATATTGAACTGTGGGACATGACAGAGAAGTGCCTATGTTGGACCTTCTGTGAAGCTGACTTGCATAAGACAACCTGAGCTTATGAGACAGAACGGCAATACGTTAAAAGAGTATATCTATACTCTGAAGGCACTAAATCATAATGAAAACAAAGGCAAATGCAATGCTGGGAAATGCACTCAATAGCACAGGCAAATCACTGGACAGGTCAAAAAATGTATGGTGCATGTTGGGTGAATCAGACATTTTACTATTAAAAGTAATAGATTAGTGAATTGCAAAGTAAAAAAAAACAAAACCCACTGTGACTGATAACTAAGATTTTAGTGAAGTCCTATAACTGCTTCATTTGGATACATTACCTGTGAGAACTGACGATTGTGGAGATACATATTGGCTGCATTGAAGTATGCCAGAGGGTATTTTGGATTGGCTGTAATTGCTGATTGATAATCTCTCATGGCGTTAGGCAACTTCCCCATGAACTGGTGAATAACACCTCGGTTTGTTAGCAGCTGTGCTGTTACACCAAGCTGTGGGTAGAAGAGCAAAAAGTGACATATTTATAAACAGTTTGTTGTGTTGTATTCTTGAAATAAAAAAAAAGAAACTGTTTACAGCCTGCAACAGACCAAAATATTATGTAAATATGACAATAAAGAAAATTCAAGAAGGGTTGTACACTCCATTTATAACATAGTCTGTGGACTGTTATTTATTCCACCATACATATTGGATACATTTTTGTTCAATCAATTTTATTGATTTTAAAGTTTTTGTTTTTTGCAAATGTAAATAGTGCTTACAACCAGCTGTACACACAGCCCAATAAAAGAAGACATAAGTAAATAACATTCAACTCATGGCTCCCAGATTTTTTCAAATTTAGGTAACTTATCTGCCTGGACAGCTGACATTTTCTCGAAAAACATGATTTGTGAGACCCTAGGTTTAACTGCTGCGAAGGGGACTGAAGTGGTACGCCATGAGCTCACTCTCTTGGCTTCAGTAAGAATATGGGTGACCAACTTAAACTGGGTCCATGAGCATGATACCGTTTTTTTACCGAGTAGAGCTTCAATCTGATTTTTGCGGAACGAGTGACCTGTTACAGTATAGATTAGCTGATACACCCTAGACCAAAATTGCAGGATCTTGGGGCACTCCCACCATATATGAATGAAGGATCCATCAGCCTGGCATCCTCGAAAGCATAATGGGGACCTGGAGGGAACCGCACGGGAGATACGCAGAGGGACCAAGTACCATCTCAGTAGGAGTTTATAGTTCGCTTCCACCGCCTGCACAATCTAATAACTTTTTGCGGTCGTGCACCAAATTTGGGACCATGTGCTTGCCTCAATGGGGCCCCCCAATTCCTGTTCCCATTTTGAGGCATAAGGGGGAAGCTCTCCCTGTAGGGTGTCCATCAAGGAAGCATACAGGTGAGAGATGAGACCTGGGCCATGAGTGTCGAGCGTTAATAATTTTTCGAATGGGGTCATAATGGTCAGGTCTCGGATAGATCCAGCACACTGCTGCAAAAAGTGTGTAATCTGTATTAATTGAAAGAGATCTCTAGGAGTAAGCTGATGTTTCCCTCGGAGCCCTGGGGGTGTCACAATCCCTACAGAGGTGTAGTAATGTCTAGCTTGGACTAGAGAGCGAGCCCTCCATTTACCAAAAGCCGACGGATTCTCATATCCCAAAGGGAAAAGGGGGTTCCCCTGTATGGAGAGAAGGGGAGTGTGAGGGGAAATCCACTTCTAGGATACCTTAAGGGCATCCCACAGGCACAGTGTATGTTTAGTCATTGGGCATGTGACAGTTTTCCGCATCTTGGGGGGTAACCACGGTAGATTGTTTAAGAATATGGAGTCACACAGATATGCCTCCCATGGAGACCCACAAAGGTACCTCCTTCTCCGAGTGCCACGTAAAGAGGGGAACCATCTGTGCAGCCGCATAGTACTTTTGGAAGAGAGGGAGTCCCAGGCCCCCTTGTATTTTGGAGCGGTATAAAACTGATCTAGCAATTCTGGGGATGGAGCCGGACCATATAAACCGAAGGACCTGGCGCTGGAGAAGGCGGAGCCGGAAAGCAGGAATCGGAATGGGCAGGACTCTGGCAAAGTACAAAAATTTAGGTAGAAGAGACATCTTCACTGCCGTGATTCTACCTAGCCATGAGATACAATGTTTAGCCCAGGAGACCAAGAGCGAAATTAGGTGAGTAAACAATTTAGGATAGTTGTCATTATACAGAGTGTCATATGTCGGGGTTAGCTGTACCCCCAGATAGGGGAGAGCGGATTGTACCCATGCATAAGGGAAGGAGGATTTTAGGGAGTCACAAAGGATGGGCGGTAATGAGACATTGAGTGCTTTTGATTTGTTTGGGTTAACATGTAGGCCTGATAGTGTTCCAAATTGGTGCAGTAGTGGCAAAAGATTGGGCAATGACTTAAGAGGGTTGGAGATCATTAACAGCACATCGTCCGCGAATAGGCTAATTTTGTGATGGTACCCTGCCGCTTCTATTCCTTGGATGTCGCTGTGAATGCGGATAGCTTGGGCCAGAGGCTCAATTGCCAGGGCGAACAGGAGAGGGGAGAGAGGACACCCCTGCCTGGTCCCCCTGGAAATCGGAAAGGTCTTCGACCTGAATCCGTGATAATGCACATATGCCGAAGGAGTGGAGTACAGTGAGTCTATCCATCCCATGAATGACTGTCCAAAGCCCCAATGCCGAAGCACCCCCTTTAGGTAGTCCCAGCCAATGGAGTCAAATGCTTTGGTAATGTCTAGAGACAACAACATGAGTGGGATACGTCTGGAACGGGCAATGTGGAGAATTAGGGAAATGCGACGTATGTTGTCTCCTGCCTGACATCCCGGCATGAACCCCACCTGATGCTTAGACACCAAAGCATGTATATGTGAGTTCAGAGCCAATATTTTTGTGAGTAATTTGATATCTATATTAATTAGGGATATAGGCCTGTAATTTTCCCAAGATGAGTGATCGACATGGGGCTTGGGGATCATGCTGATGGCCGAGACCAAGGAGTCTCTAGGTGGCAGGAGGCCCTTGCGCAGATCATTGAAAAGTGTAACTAAGTGGGGGGGAAAGTACGTCTGAAATTTCTTTATAATATAAGGCCGTGAACCCATCCGGGCCCGGCTGTTTCCCATTATTTTGAGTTTTAATGGCATTCTGAACTTCCTCTATCGTGATTTCTGAGTCAATGTCCGACTTAGCTTCCTCCGTCAGGGTAGGAAGGTTCAGGTGCGAAGGATTCCAAGGCAAGTGGTGGGTTTTGTCCCTTAGACTGATAAAGGGCTTGAAGGCGGTGTTGAAAAGTCTGGAGGATCTTAAACGGATGAGAAGTCAGGTGGTCTCGGTCGACTCTCAATTGTATCGGGGTATGCTTAGGGCCAGCTTCCAACATTTTACATATGTAAAATTTATGTTTCACCCAACACAACTGTGCCTCCGCCTTGTGAGTCAAACATAAATTCAGTTCCATCTTGACGGATGACAGCCTGGACCTATTTTCCACTGATGGCACCTCCTGAAAAGCCTGGGAGGCCCGTTCCAGTGTCAGTTCCAATTGGCGTATTCGTTCCTCCCGCTTCCATTTAATTTTAGAAGCCAATGCAATCAGTTTACCCCTTGTAGTGGCCTTATGGGCTCCCAGACCACTCCAGAGGATGTCGCCGATGATGCGTTCATGAGGAAGAATTCAGTCAAGGCCGCACTTACGGAAGTGAACACTTCGGGGTCCGTCAGTAGGGAGTCCCTCAGGGACCAAGTGAAGCCATGTGGCCTAGGTAGGGAAAGGTTACATGTCAAGCTCACCAGGTCATGGTCCGACCATGATATAAACTGAATCGAAGCAGATTGTGCAAAGGGTAGTGTCGACGTGTGTAGGAAAATATGGTCAATACGTGAGAAGGAATTATGAGGGTTCGAATAGAAAGTGAATTGTTCTCTCGCTAGGTGCAGTTCACTCCAGGCATCCGCCAGGCCATAATCAGCCAATAGCAAGCGGAACCTAGGGCTGTGGGTAGCAATAATGGGGGGACAGCAGGGTCTCCCGGATCATGGCAATCTGCGTGAGGATGTATCAGCAAATTTGAATCCCCGGACAGAATCAAGGTCCTCTGCAATAATACGAAACAATTGTGATGAAGTATCTCCCCTCCGGGTCCTCGATAGATTATTTGCAAACAAATGGGAACAACCTTCTGAAGGCTAGAAGGACCCCCCTAGTTTTTGTTGCAGCAGAAGCCACATAAAAATCAGGAAATGTTGAATGGAGATAAGAAGGGGGAGAATCTTTTTTAAAATGAGTTTCCTGCAAACAGATCACATCCGCATGCAGGGATTTAAATTGGCGGAATGCTTTGACTCGCTTATTCGGTTGATTAAGCCCCTGTACATTTAAGGAAACTATTTTAATGGACATGTCGGTGATAGACCAGGCGTTAGCCTAAAGGTGGGAGGCTGGAGGGGGAGAAGATGGAGGGAAAGAAAGGGGTAGTGAGGAGGTATAGAGAGCAGGAGAAAGGGACTCAAAAAGGGAGAAGGGAAGCTGAGAAAGAGTGTGGCACGGAGTCTCCCTCACAAGGAGGTCCACAATACAACAGTGGACAAGGTTAGTCACCCGTCAGGACTCTTCTAACTGCAAAGTCTGAGTGGTGAAAGGTGAGGCTACAAGCAGTAACCGGGCCAGGCCCCAGGATCAATTCCAAAATACAAAAATATAATCTGCCTGTAATAGAGAAATAAAACAGAACAACCCACACCAAACTATAATTGAGTCTTCAATAATACAAGACCTACGAGGATATGATATCAAAACTACAATAACAGCAAAACCGGAGCAAGGTTGTCGTGGGGACAACGCTATACCCCATCTCGGGGTATAGCGTGCTCTGCTTAGGGCTAGAAACAACTAGAATAGCAGACCATTGGCACTCTGTAACTCCCCGGATAGGCAGAATTGCATGGGGGAAAACCCAGGGTCTCAACCAAGGGCTCCGAAGAGACAGTCGTCTTTGCCTGGACTAGGATCTCAATCGGCACAGAGCGTGGATTTCAGGTCAAAGCAACGAAAACAAATATTTGGTAATAGCACAGAAGTGCAGTCCGCCGACTGCGAGCCAAAGCAAGCCGGGTCCGGGGGGAGCCCGCTCCCGCCAGCTGAGACTCCCCAGGGGCCCGCAAGCAACCCCGGAACGCACCATGCAATTTCCCTCCGCTGCCATGCGCTCCCACTGGGTGCCGCCTAAGCGTGCTCGGTACCTGTAACCGTCAGCGGCGGGAGAGGGCCCTGCCCCACTTCTCCCCGGCGGGCTCTCGATCAATTTAGCTCTACCATTGGCATCCGCCATATATGTATGCTGCGAGTATTCGTTCAAAGTCACGAGGTGGGGAAGAGTGTGACTACACAACGAAAATTATGAGTCAGTAATATCTCAGTAGGCTCTTCTATAGGATAGGGACCGACAACCAACAGTTGTCGGTCCACCTAGTCTTCCTGATGCCCCGAGGCGCACCGACATGCCCGTACAAAAACATTCAATATAACTTGCATCATTTATAATACTTTAAGGCAGTTCTGTCCATTCGAGTGTGGAAAAGGTATCCCACCCCCCTCCCAGTCACCATCGGTTATAAGCATGCTCGGCGGAGCGTACAAAAAAATAAAAATAAGACGGCAAGAAAAAACAATCCAATGTAACTAGAACCCAGGCAGGATAACATTTACAGTATATACTCATCCCATCGCATCCGACTCCTGGGAAGAAGCCAAGAGGACAGCTGGCTCAGCAGGCCGGTCTCCAGACGAGTGAGAGGAGCGTGGGGCTCTCTGTTGGTTTCCGGTTCTCTCCTAAACCCACTCCCCCGGTGGGTTTAGGAGATGAAGATGTTCGAGGCACTGGTTTGCATCATCGACTGTAGGGAGAGTGTAGGTCTTGCCCTCAAAGAGGAACTGGAGCTTGAATAGGAACCCCCATCGATATCTAATCCGTCTTGATTGTAGAGTCTGAGTGATCAGGCGGAATTCTCTCCTCTTGGCAATCGTTACAGGTGAGAGGTCTGAGAAGACCTGAAATGAATACCCTGAAAGTGAAGAGACGGGCTCTACCTGGCCGCCTGGAGAAGGCGCTCCTTCGTGCGATAGAAATGTAGGTGCACTATAATGTCCCGTGTAGGTCCCTCCGCTGAGCGTCTAGTCAGGGCCCGATGAATCCGATCGAATTCCAACTGTTCGATAGGTAGGTCGGGGGCCAATTCCTGAAACAGAACTGTAATTGTGGATTGTAGATCCACCACGTTCTCAGACACACCCCTTATACGAAGATTTGAACGGCGATCGCGATTCTCACAGTCCTCAATCTGGGAATGTAGGGACAGATTGAGCCTGCGAAGGCGTTCCAGTTCATCCTCATGGCCCTCAATGATGGTGGTAATATCATTGCACTGAGATTCTAGTACTGTTGTTCGCTTCCCGATCTCCCGAATCTCTCGGACCAGTTCTGATGTTATTTGTTTGGACATCTTGTCCAGGGCCTTGTGTAGAGTAGTTTCGAATTGTGCCATCATGGCCATTTGTTGGTCAGGCAAGGGGTGATTGGATTCGTCTCCAGCCAGATCCTCGATGCCCACCGAGGAACTTGTGTCCTCATCCGGCGGGGGCGCTCTGTACGCAGATCAGCGAGACATCCTGCCCAAGGCCTCGTGCAGAGTCGACTAGCTAAGTGTGGTCTTTTCTTTCGGGTATGTGTGACCCATTTCGGTAGAAATCGATGCCCCGGGCGAACCTCTCTCTGGTCCCAAGAAGGTTATGCAAATTCAGGCAGTAATATCAGCCGTAAGATCCTTAAGGCGCCCGGTCCGGAGCAGATCAAACCGTGGCCATCACATTTTAGTAGTTCAAGGCACCTGTTTCTTCATACAAGTCTTCATCCCATTTTTAGAAAATGAACAATACTTTTTAGTACCTCAATTCTGGGTTCACCCAATAATTTTTGACATAATAATTCTTAATGATCTACATAACTGGTGGTGTGTGTCCATGGCCTAAATACTTTATGCTGAAGGTGTCCCTCTTTCTAATCTCGGAATATTGAGTTATTCTAGTGGTTACGTTAAGGTAAATACTGCAATAAGATTTCAAAATATAAACGGCTTTGAATTTACACTGTATTTTACCTTTAATTATACCTTAGCTGACTGTAAATTAATGGTAAAAAACAGGAATAACCCAATACATTTGACCTTTTGCAGAGACTGTGTTAAGTTACGGTAAGAACTGATGCAGCTTGAACATTTTTACAGCTTACTGCTGGAGAAAAGTCATAACCGCGTGACAGATTTTACTGTATACATTTTATATACAATTTAAAGGATTATTATTTAATTCATGCACCTCTTGGCTCTGTCCCAAGCAAAAATATTTTATCTTATAAATTATATTACTGTGAGGTTATTTTAAGTCATGCCTATAACACATTTGCCACATTCTATTTTCGAAGGGTGAATTCAAAGGTAAATGGTCATCTTCAGTGCAATGATATAGGACTAAGTTACAAAGTAGATCATTTTTAGCTCAAAATCCAACACATCAGCAGTATAATAGGGGCCATTTAATAATGTACAGAAAGAGGGTTTTCAGTAATGTGTCAGTATGCTTTATTTGTTCCTATTATATGGTTAATGGTAACATTTTGATTATCAGCATGCAGCTGTGTCTGGAAACTTCAACTGTGTTTGTGCAATAAATGCTCTTATAAGAACATTCTGTAAACACAACAGTGTCTGCAGTTCTCACTGGGCAAAATGGACATAAAACATTGTAAAAACATACAAGATCACAATAAGTAATACATTTTATGCACAAAGCACATTATTTCACTGCCCTTCATTGTTTTACCAAAGATGCCCGAAAAGTAAAACATGTTTTTTTTTTCTGTTACACAGTTCTAATATTTTCATCTTGCTTAAAAAATTTGGAGAAATAGAAACAGGACTGCCTCCCACCAGAAACTCACTGTAACTCACTGTGCCGTCCATATCCAAGCTGTTATATCACCTACAAGTCTTTTGATATTCAGAGTAGTTGTTCAAATGTTATCATAACAGTTCCAAGATTGGAGGTTTCTGTACTCTAAGAAACTTGCAACCAAGACTACTGCAAAAATCGTGCAAGGCAGGTTTGATTCCCCACCAAGGTTTGTAAGCCCTATGGAACCCAGGAAGGTAGATGAACCCACAGCGACAACCTTGTAATATGGGACAGGCTTTGCCATATTCAGCAAGATTTCCAATGTTCTTTGCAAAGTAAGGCTTAGTGGTTAACAGTTCTGCCTAACAGCACTGGGGTTTGAATATTTGCCGGAGTATGCATGTTTCCCTGTGCTTTTCTTCTGGGTACTCGATATTCTGGTAGGTTAATTGTCTCCTGTCTAAATTGGCCCCATTGTGCACATGTAAAATAGAAACCTTAGATTGTAAGCTCCTAGAGGGCATGGACTAATGTGAATGTGCAGTATGTAAATTGCTGCATAAAATGTCAGTGCTATATGAACATCTGTGATAAATAATAATAAATATTTCTCCCTACTCTGTTGCCAGACTGTCAAAATCATCACCAATTGTATTAAGTAACAGTACTGTTACCTTGGTTTTACTTTACATATGAATAGTGGGGAATGTTACTGTACAGTTGCTGTATAAGAAAAACATAAAGATTTCATCATATTTATGTTAAACCAGCAAATCACAAATACACAAGCGAGTTGCAGCTAATGTGATATATTCTATATATTTTTTTACGCAATAAAGACATGGAATGGAAGTACTGTTACTGACACTGTTACTTGTATATCATTTGATACATCAAGTCTATTTCTCCACCTTGATTTCAGGTTCAATAATGCAGATAATCCTGTTTCAGTTTTCTATTGAATAATTCAAAGATCCAGTTCCATACCCCCACCTTTTGGTTCTGTACCCTCGCTACTGCCACTTAAGAACCCATGTCCTAGTGGACTAAACGTTTGGCTAAACAACCTAACCCAGCCTGTCACAACTGTCCTGGGAATCAGGTGACCTTTTTCTGCTGGAAAAGCAGGAAAGTACTGACAGGGATCTAATAATTAATTTTTCTTGGGTGGAGTTCTTCTTTTAAATACAAGGACTGTAAAGTGTGCACGTTTGCTATCAAACATGATATTAATGAAACCATAGTGGTACAATGTACAGTGTAAAGCCACAAATGACCTTCAGGAAAAATTATAGACCAAACTAATTAATGATTACACCTATATTACAGCAGCATCATAGCATTGTTAATTATTTGGCTTAACACCCATGACATTGCGTCCAATTTCCATTCTTTGCTGGAGCAAATCTTTGGTAAAGGTAACCCTTGAAAAGTATACACGCTCTACAAGAGAATACAAATTTGCAGTATTCTTCATTATGAAAAGTAGTCATTGCTATTTCTCTTTCTTGGACTCCTGGACTCACTATGACCATACAAAGATCCATCATGATTTGCAGTAACCTGGACAACCAATCACCTTTCAGTTTACTCTAGTTGGATCACATAGGTATTTGTCTTGTTGCTTTGAGTTACTAAACATCATGACTGTACTCTGCACTACCTGAACGTAATGACTTAATTAATTGTTAATATTGATAATATTGGAAGCAATAAAAACCTGTCAAGGGTTCTAACTATCTCAAGTTTCTATTGGTGTCTGTGTTCGCAATACCCAGATTCACCCTCCCAGTGACCATTGGTTCTAACCCTTGCCTACAGACACTTTAAAATTAACATTTCACCAAAAGACAAGTTTTATTGGTGTCTGTGTGCTCACTGTTTGTATTTGTCCTGGAGACCATCGGTTCTTACACTTCCTTACTGTCCAAAACAAAAATTGTTTTGGTTATACATACACTTTAAAATGACACACTAACCAATTGGCAAAAGGACAACTGAGGATACCTTTATTGCAGCGTTCATGTCTTGGAGAGCAGCAAATGTGTCCCCCATCTGTAAGTTGACAATAGCACGGCCTTCAAACCCCAGCATGGTCTGTGGATTGATATCCAAGGCTATTGTAAACTGGTTCCAGGCTTTCTGATAGGATCCCTGTGCCTACAAGAAACACAAAGAGCTGGTTTTGATAGATAGATGCACAATTTTTTGTATATATAGCTTGAATTGAAGACCACTTTAAATATAGATTTAAAAAGAAACAGATAAACTGATAAGGAAATAATTAATTTCTACTTTAAATACTCATTCACTGTACTGGCAAACACAATTTGCAGAAAGGAAGATCAGAGTTCATGCAGATTCTGTAACTGGTCAGTTCTGCCTTAAGATCCCACAAGTGCCCAAACCCACCCCCATAAAAAAAAAACTAAGAGCAATTCTATACTACTATAGCTACAGCTAACAAAAAAAAAAAAGTTGAAGTTCTTCCAGATATCAGTCCTACTGATAGCTATAGTGATGAAAGAAGGTAGTAAATATCTTTTCAACCATTATGGAGGCTGAAACATGTAACAATTGATATATGCTGCGGTATATATGGGTTGGACTTGATGGACGTATGTCTTTATTCAACCCCAAATACTATGTAACTATATATATTAAAATTAATAGCAAATATGTGAATTCAAATGGAAAATAATATATGTGCAGTTCTAATCTTTAAACATTTTGCACCGCATGAGTTCCTACAACTTTGGAATATAAATTCCAATAGCTAGTACATGGCCTTAAAATACATTTATTGACAATTTTTGGTACATTTAAAGGCGTCTTATTTTACACTACATAGAGAATACAGACAAACAGTCCTTTTTTCAGGTCACTGCATTTATATGAAACACTTGTCAACAAGTGCTCTGCAATGTAATTACAACTTCAAGCAAAAGGTGGTTTAAATCATGTGGAAATAGAAATTAGATAGTCAGTAGCTCCGGGGTGTTTTTCTTCTATTAGAGAAGGGAAATATCTGAAACATAAAGGCTTTGATACTGTGGAGGTGGGACATTGATACATTGATTTTGAATGGATTAACCCTATTGTGCTCCTACTTATGCAGCATAAAAGTCTAGTTAGACTTATATCCTTCTCTTAAGATCCTTATCACTTCATTACTATTTGTGTAACCATTTCATTACTTATAAGTTAAAGTGGAACTAAAGTTAAAACTTTTTTTTTCCATTTTGGATAGATTAAGTGAGAGTTATAACCCCTGTTATTTTTTTTCTGTCCCACTGGGGAGATTCCCCTTCATTGCCTGTCCCATGGCCACAACAGGAAGTGAGAGAAAAGCCCTCCAAAGTGAGGGAAATCCCTGGTTGTCACCAAGGTGACCAGAACTAGTGTCCCCATTGAAAGATTTAGCCTCTATTCCTGTTCTAGTGGCAGCTTACAATTTGCAATTTTTTTTTTTTCACGTTTGCTCTCAGTAACATAGGTCATCAGGACAAATAGAGAGGCTCTTGGTGTTAATTATGGAAGGTGGTCATTACTCTACTCATACAAGGCTGTATTCTGTATTACAAGATTCTGGAAGAGGGATGAAAAATAAATTTCCGACTACTTAACATTATAATGCAATATGATAAGTATGTAATAAATACTATGATATGTTAGGGACTAAAGGTTAATAGCTTATAAGATGATGTGGATTTGGAGATTAGGTTCTGCCCCAGCAGCAGAGAACATGTTTACTTTGAGCTATTAGGAGCTATTTAGAAGGATCATAGTGTGGCTTTTCTGACATGAAAAACCACTTCACCGCTTTCTCGCATTTCACTCAATCTTCTCAACTTCTGACTTTTAAAAAAATAAACTCCATCCCAAACTCCAATCCCTGACATTTAGGCCTCACTCACACAGGGTAGAGTGGGGCCGTACAGATCCGTGCGGCGTGCATGGCCGTATTGGGTCGTTCGCAGGAATGGCAGGTGCTGCGTGTGATTGTACGCATCTGCTTGTTTTTCCCTATGGGAGAACGCGGCCGTACGCTCACCCGAGCTGCACATCCGTGCGGGTGTCCATACTCGGACGCAGACAGGATGTGCGCGTCCTCCCATAGGGAAGAACAGGCCGCTGCGTACAATCACATGCAGCACCTGTCCTTCCCGGGAACGGCCCGATACGGCCGTGCACGTCGCACGGATCTGTACGGCCCCACTCTACCCTGAGGGAATGAGGCCTTAAAGGGAACCTACAGTACAAATGTTCATAAGTCATTTTCTCTTTATAATGTTGGAACACTCATGAGGCCTTCAGTTGCCTATTGATACATTGATAGGGAGCATGAAACTTCAGCCACTGATTGCCACTGCAATGTGTGTAGCTCTTAGGTCATGAACACAATTCCCAGAGCTGTTTCTGACATAGTACAAGGACAGCCAAACTTTTGAATGACTAACGCAAATTCTGATGTAAAGCAAAGATGCACATGCATTTACCCAAACTTGGCAACAATATTAATTTCTGTAACCACACATAGGGGGTGATTTACTAACCTAAACACACGCACGCACCAGGTGTGTGTGATTTTCACACAGCAAAGCGTATTTATCAACCAAAAACCAACCAAAAGCATATTTCCACTAATGCCATATGTGGAAAAATCATGCACATGTGCATATATAATGCTGCTTAACAGTTTAGACAAAAATGGTTAGCTCATGCATTTACATTCCTGCATTCATCAACGCAAGCAACACAACATAGAGCTAATTTACACAACATCACCTTGTAATTCATGCAGGGCTTTGCACAACACACCTGCTGGGTGTGTACGCACTACAAAGGTGTTTACATTCCACCCATAGATCATGCTGGGAGGGAACACACTACAGAGGTGTATACATGTTCGTGGTGTGTTTTATAAGGTTAGTAAATCAACCCCATAATGTCAACAAGTATGCAAAAAGCATATGAACACAAGATTTGAGGATTAATCAAAGTATTCAGTGTTCCAGTGGATTTGGTTAGTTAAACCATACACTGTGTTCACATTTGTTTTGGAAATCAACTGAGAAATGGTGTGGATGCTGGTTGCTGATAGTATTGACGAGTAGGACCTGTATATATTTATGATTGAGAGTATTTCTGAAAATATATTTAGGGTGTGTGATAAATACATATATATACATACACAAGGATTCCTATAGAGGATCATGTAGGAAACCTCAGACGTATGCTAAGTCTTTGTTGTCATCCTGACCAACAGGGGCTGTAATAGGAGCTTTTTCAGGGTCATAAAGCATTGTCTGACTGTACACAATGGAAACAGATATAAGGAATTTTCTTTAAAAGAAACCTGTTTAGTTAACTGCCAATAGATAATGTATACAACTGATTATTTTAATTCATGTGCCATTAAATGGATTACCAGACAAGCATATCAGAAACCCCTCCAGTGTTAGTAACTGGCAATAAACTGTATTATTATTATTATTATTATTACATAGTATTTATATAGCGCCAACAGTTTGTGCAGCGCTTTACAATATAAGGAAGACATTACAATCACAATACAATTCAAGACAAGATGGTAAGGAGGGCCCTGCCCCTGAGGGCTTACAATCTAAAAGGGAGGGAGAAGTGATACATGAGGAGGTAGCTGTGTGGGGATGAATTGTCTGAGAATGTGATGGTTGAGCGGTTAGGTTGTGGTGGGATAGGTTTCCCTGAAGAGATGAGTCTTAAGGGATCGCCTAAAGGCAGTCAGAGTGGGAGACAGACGGACAGGTTGGGGTAAAGAGTTCCAGAGGATGGGAGAGACTCTAGTGAAGTCCTGGAGGTGAGCATGGGAGGAGTTGACGAGGGAGCTGGAAAGCAGAAAGTAACTTAAAGAGCAGAGGGGACGGTTAGGGTTATACTTTGAGACAAGGTTTGAGATATAGCCGGGGGCCAAGTTGTGGATGGCTTTGTAAGTCATTGTTAATATTTTTAATTTTATCCTTTGGGTGATTGGAAGCCAGTGGAGGGATTGGCAGAGGGGGGTTGCAGACACTGAGCGGTTGGTTAGGTGGATGAGTATAGCAGCTGCATTCATGATAGACCGAAGGGGGGATAGCCTTTGTAGAGGTAGGCCAATGAAGAGGGAGTTGCAATAGTCAAGACGAGAGATAATACGTGAGTGGATGAGTCATTTAGCGGTTTCATTGGTGAGGAAGGGGAGTATTTTGGAGATGTTGCAAAGGTGAAGGCGGCCGGATTTGGATAGTGATTGGACGTGTGTAAGAAAGGTGAGATCAGAGTCAAGAATGACACCTAGCACCTTGGCATGGGGGGAGGGTTGGATAGTTGTGTTATCAATCTCAAGAGAAAAGTTGGGGGAAGGTGCATGGGCAGGGGGAAATATCATGAGCTCAGTTTTTGAAAGGTTGAGTTTTAAGAAGTGTTGTGACATCCAGACTGATATGCCAGTTAGTAGATTAGTGACATGCAAGGACACTGAGGGGGTGAGTTGTGCAGTAGAAAGATAGATTTGAGTGTCATCGGACACATGTACATGAAGGGAATAGATGCTCAGGCATGGAAGACACATATGTGTATATATAGATTGAATATATATGCTGAGCGTGTGGATTGTCTGTACCCTTGCTAAAATGATGAGGAAGAGCCTAGGATTATGAGGGGTTATTTCAATATTATATTATTCTGTGTATACTTTGTTAGGCTTGCCATCCATCCCTGGGTCTGTTATATCCAATAAAATGCTACACTCTGAGGAAAATAACTACTCCACTCTCTATAAAAGGTTCCTCTAATGAAATTACGAATGTGATGTATCATATAGCAGATTAAAGAAGCACCTATTTGTATTTCTTGGAAATGTTATGTTTCCTTTGTTATATATGCCACATATTAGTAACAGGTGACCAACACAGACAAATGCAATTGCTGTCTATAGGGGGTTATCAAATTATTTTTTTTGTCTTTACACAAATTACGGCTTGAATCTAATTGGTTCCAGTTAGACATCTTCTGTGGCGATATGTCTTTCGCACTCTATTTTAGCCGTCCGTATTGCTAGTTTGCATCTTTTATTGCTTTCTTTGTAGTTATGGAACGCCAATGCCGTCCCCTCTATCTTATATTTTATGAAAGCCATTCGCTTTCATAAATAAAGCATATATTGAGCTTATTAATGAGACAGACAGGTATACTTGAAATGCACCTGTTTTTATATGAGGCTGTCCATTGAGGCAGACCAGCCATATAGACTATCACTCACCTGCAAATTATAACCCAGGCAAATCCGAGCAGCAATGCACATAGGATTCAGATGAAGGGCCTTCACAAAATCCATCTGGGCATATCTGAATCCCTCTTTATGGCCATATTCCATGTAGGCGTTGCCACGGCCAATGTATCCCTCTGGAGACAATTGGTTTAACTGCAGCACCTGGTTAAAAGCCTGCACAGCCTCTTTGTACTGCTGAAGTCTGTCACAAGGGATGTGCAAATGTTACAACTCAGAAACATGAAATGCAAATTGAAAAACTATACAATGTACTGACTTGTTTTCAAAGCATGTTAGGTCCCTACATCAGATATGATACAGTGATGGATGTGGGGTGACATATACACACATGTTACTTTACTGTCATAAAAATGGCATGAGCTATTGTAAAATTTTAGCATTCACACATGATGAAGACACACAGTTGTTACTTTGTGAAATACAAAATGACAAGGTAACAGTGCTTTCTACATTTCACTATTTTTTACAATAGATGTTATTTTTATCACTAATCCACCATACTCCATTTTGCATGGTTGCATGGTTCCCCGAATCCACCATCCAACTGTTGCTTATACTACCTGGCAAACTGGAATCCATCCAGAAAATGACAGTGCTTTCCACGGAGAACCACTGTACTTTATGATTGCAGTGCAACCCCAAATTTCACCAGTGAGTGGTACTACAAGCAAAAATCTGAAACTGGAGCTCCCAGTCAAAAGAGCAATCAGAGATACAGGAGAATGAACTACTCTGTATAACTACATGAAGATGTCCTGAACAAAGCTATGTCTTATTGCCACAAGTAGCTGCAACTCATTTAGAACAATAATAGATGAATTTGTACCAGGAGGAATAGATCAAAGGTAGATAAGTATTTGAACAATTTTTCTTTTGTATGATGTGTTATATAATGAACAAACTCTGTATGGTGTTAATACCTGTGATGGCAGTCTCCTATCACTTCATGGATCTTTGTGTCTCCAGGAGTTTTTATAGCCACGGCTTTGAAGTCCTATTAACAAGAGGCGCTGGTTAGTAAATTCCAGAAGTATTATAGCCTCTCAGCAGCCAGGTATATTGTTTGGATGGCGGCCAATTTGACTAAGGTCCCCTTGACTTTATGCCACTAATAGAATTTTGGAGGTATATTGGAGCAGTATCATAAGAGATGAGAAACTCTTTATGGTATATGCCAGAATAAATAAAAATGTCCATTAATTTTTTTCTCCAACATCTTCTATAAAACCACATTTATGGAGGTATATTACAATCTAAAAGGCTTTAGTCCTCTTTTGGGTCATAGAAATACATTTACTAATGTAAAAGATCCTGACAATATTGTCAGGATCCACCCTGCTGCCCAATTGACAGCTGGCTCTGCCTCTCTAGAGCCAAAGCCAGCTGTGCCCACCCCTTCCCCCATCTGTCCCTCAAATGAGCACTTGATGAATAGAGAGGGGAGGCGGAATCCCTGCGGGGAGCAGTGACTAACAGTCACTGTTCTTTGCAGCAAGAAGACAGTTAATTGAGTGATCAGCAATTCATGATCGCTCAGTTCGCGATCTATGGAGCCAGCATGTGACAGCTGCAGTGTCACACGAGCTCTGAATATTGCAAAGAGTACATGTTACTCTCCCAATACTTCTCCTTTAACCACTTCAAGACCAGGTGTTTAGACCCCCTTCCTGGCCAGGAAGGTATTCAGTATTCAGCGCTGCGGTACTTTGACGTTTATTCCGTCATGCAACACTGTACTGAAATTAATTTTATACCATATTTTGGGGACAGATAGAGCTTTCTTTTGGTGGTATTTAATCACCACTGGGATTTTAATTTTTTACTATATTAAGGAAAAATTATTGAAAATGTTGGGGAAAAAAAGCTTTTTTTCCCATTATATTAGGAAACAATGATTATTACCCATATTTTTGGTGAAATATAAAAGATGGGGTCACGTCGGGTAAATAGTTGTATATAGATGTCACCAGCACTCCAAATATGACAGAATACGTCAAGGTTTTAGTGAATCTTTATTTTTATTTTTGAAGTCACTTAAAGTGGAAACAAGCGCTTTCGGGGCCGCACAGGGTCAAAGTGACTTCAAAAATAAAAATGAAGATTCACTAAAACGATTTGACTTGATACGCCGCCATCCGTAGTCATTGCGAGCACCCATTTTTCCACATGGGAAGTCCGGTAAGGTGTGCTACAGGTCCTTGGACATTTGTACGTCGGGTAAATAGACACCAAACATGTCATGCTTTAAAATTGCGCGCACCCGCCAAATCGCAAAAAACTACCATACCCAAAATTGACCATAGGTGACGCTTTAAAAGCTTTTACAGCTCATCAGTTTAGTGTTATCAGTGATTGATAGCCCTAGAACTATTGCTCTCATTCTGACGTTCGCGACGATATGCAACATGTGCGGCGTAATGGGCGAAATCGCCGTTTTCGCACGTATGCGCACCCGACGCCTGTTTGCATGCGTGTATGTATGGGGGGACTTTAAAAAAAAAAAAATTTTTTACATTATTATTTTTTATTTGTAACTTTACATTTTTGGGGGGAAAACTTAAATTTTTTTTTCTATTTCTTTTTTTCACTTAACTTTATTGCTATCACATTGGGGGCTAAGAAAACCCCCTTATGTGATAGCAAAATATGTCACAGGTCTTCTTTATGGAGACATCAGGGGTCTCCAAGACCCCTAATGTCACCTAGGACCCCCTGAAGAAGCTGATGAAGCAGAGATCTGCTTCATCAGCTTCTCTCCAGCATCTGAAGCTGGAGAGTGTAACGGCTCCCGGCGGCTCACCCGTGTGACGTCACGAACACGCCGCGGGGTTCCGCCCCCGGGCCGTTGACGTCACGTAACTCCGCCCCCTTCTCGTCTTAAGCCGGTATCTCTCACTTGTCTGGCGTTCCAGCAACCGATGCGGACGCCAGACAGACACTGGCACCTCAGCACAGCAGGGACTACATACCCAACCTCTCCTCACAGCTCCTCTGACTCCCCTCGCTGCTCGGGCAGGACACTGGACGTTCACTGCAGCCTCTTCGTACACTCTAGGACTCACAGCACTAAGGGGAGGATCAGCTTCCTTATCTTCTAACTGCAAGTACTGAGTTACAGCTCTCTACTGCCACCCGGTGGTTGTTAATTGGCGGTGATTACTGTGTTAACAAGGACTGTGAACTTGTAATGTATGCATAACCTCTCAGCACTTTCATAACCATACCACCAATACTGATTTGTGACGTGAACAGACAGTTATTGTGTATACCGAACCTAATAGTACTCTACCCGGTCTACTTGTCAGGCCGTCTGCAATATACTCACCTGAATGACGAACTACCTATTGCTTCTGATCAAACTACTGACAATATTCTTACCATCATTGCCACCATACCTTTCGTTCCTGATAGCCATATCATACTGCACTATCCTCGTAACTAAGGCAGCTAAGAACCGTAGATAGAAGCTAGATACTAGAGGCTGCTACTTACTTCCTGGGAGGTTGGTGCAATGATGCTTAGAAACTAGTGGCGAGATTCATTGCTGCACAATACCCTTGGTCTCGGGTGTGTGACGCGGAACGGGGTTCCGCAGCTGAGCTTCATATCTTCCCTTAGTCAAGGGTGTTATAGAGAGTGACACGAGAATGCGGAAGTGATGTAATATACATCAGTTCCACATTCTGACAGCGAAGAGGGAACCGGAGGGAGATCGTGTACCGACCTCCCTCTGATCCCCTGTGACAGAGGCAGTATGCTGGTCCCGGGAGCGGAGCCCGGGACCAGCGTGACAGCGGGAGGGGGAGAGCAGCGGAGGGGGCGAACATCCCGGGACCTCATACAAGCTATCCGCCGGCTCTACAGCCGGCGGATCGCTTGTATATTAAGGGCAGCGCTGCCTGTTTTCAAATGTCGGCATCTCCCGCTCGCGCGCGCCCAACGTCGTTTGGTGAAAGTCACATTCGCTACTTTATAAATATTTCCCTACATTTCATACAAGACATAAAGCCTACCAATGTAGGGTTCCTGCTTTCCTGCCAGTACCTTGGCATTCACCATCTTACATTATTGTAACAGCAACCTAGATGTTCCTAGTCTCAGCAACTAAACTCTTCTGTGTGTTATAAGTGGGTTGGAGGACAAGCCATTATGTCAATGATGTAATTTTTCAGCACGTTTCTCCTCCTCCATTATGTGACTTCCATCCTGCAGTTTTCTCCTTTCCAAGATCCCATTCTGCAGTTCTTCATTCTCCTAAAATATCCTCCCATGCTCCTTTCCTTTATGACCACCACCCTACACTTTCTCAAAATAGACCAGTGCCAGGACCCAACTGAGTTTACACTATGGTTAACGGAGTGCACATTCTTAATTAGGTAGAGATGAGACACCGGCACACCAATTGCAGATATAACGCGTCTTTTATTGACGTGAATGCGGCATATTACACAAGTGCAATGTTTCGGGGTCACGCAGGATCCCCTTCCTCAGCCAGGATATTCACGTCAATAAAAGATGCCTTATATATCTGCAATCGGAGTGCTGGTGTCTTATCTCTACCTTTTGAATGTGATGGTGCCATCCGTCGACTGCCGCTGCAACCACCAGTCGATTTTGGATTAAGCGGTCAGGAGTGTGATGGGTTCATGGACTTCCACATTCCTAATTAAGCACATCAGCAGTGTTTCCAGGTTCATATGAACAGGTCATTAACGGACTTTACTTATTGCTCTTTAGCATGGAACAACAGTGAAAAAATATTTTCAACAAATTTTAATGGCTGAATGCCAATCTGTAAAATCTCTTCTCTATCAATGTACCCAGCCATTCGTCTCCCTTGCTATATACCGATTTTGTAACAAAATGAAGAGCGTGACAATGCTTTCTGAAATGTAGCAAAAGCTGTCTACACACAGAGGACTTATATGGTACAATGTTCAGTCCATATAGCTATTTGTTAAAGAAGAACTCCAGGCAAACAATAAACTGGGACTGCCCCCACAGTGCAAGGGTTAAGTGCTCGTTTTGTCTAGGGAACACTATTAAAGCTGCATTACTCACCTGATCCTCAGTCCCGCCAGCTCCCTCCGGGCTGCTAGACTTGACCCCACAGACTCTTCTCCCCTTCACTCTGGCAGTCTAAGGACTGCTGGCATCATCACGTCTTATGCAGGTCCACTGACATGAGGCTGCCGAGGGACATTCTAACGTCAGGAGTAGAAGAGAGAGAAGTGAGCTGTCTACCATGGGACTGAGGTATAGGTGACAAAAGAAGAACTTAGCCCTTGCAGTGTAGGGGTAGCCCCACTGCAAGGGTAAGTTTTTTCTTTGACTGGAATTCTTCTTTAAAGTGTTAAGCAGGAAGCAACAAATTAAATATTGCATCTTTATATGGACAATTATACACTTGTTGAGGCCTGCTTTCAACTTAAAAAAAAAGTTATATGCACTGAACATTGTGATATATAAGTGTTCTGTGCGGATTACTTTTGCTATGTTTGAGAATTGTTTGCCTAATGCATGCCATTAGCCTATGGTCTTTATAAATGAAGTAGACTGGAGTGAGCTTCATTGCATGACATGTTGTCTCCGGACAATATGCCTGAGATCTGTGTACTGCTTGATCCACGATCCCACAGTTCCTAAAATATGAGACTGCCAGTGTGTGAAAAACAACAGATAGGGTCATGATCCTAATTATATAGCACAGGCAAGCCTTTTGCATACTTTTCATACTTAATAGTATATGAATTTTTAAAATATACGTCCTTTTTTGAATATACTGTAGAATGTGTACCACATATAAGTTCATCCAGCACATGGTACCATGTAGACATAAAATGATTCTCCATTGAAACTCTGACAAAATCTTCCGGACATCTCATTTCACACAGAAATATGTAACATTCCCCAGTAATCAGTCAGCCCTTGTACCTCCAATGCATTGGCATAGTCATGAAGCTCAAGGTACAGCAATCCACGATTAACAAGAACTTTAACATCAGCTTCTTTCCATCCTCCCAGAAGAAGTACAATAGCATAGTCTTTCAAAGCCTGAAAAATGTGCAGAACAGATGTATCAAAGATTACTGCAACTATTTATTGTATAGCTGAATGTAGGAGTCCAGAAGTAAAAATATATGTTCTCAAGGAAAATTAAGGAATGCATTTACAGTGCATTTCCACTATGCAGCCAAACTGGGATAACACCGACTTTATATTTGTCACATTGTCCCATTCACATAGCATAACCTAAATATTATTTTTTTTAAATCGCAGCTTACCTTTTTTTGGTGATGTTTCTGCAAACTCTAGGACTTAAAAATCCTGCTTAATTTTCACTGTCTGGGTTTCAGGGGGGACGTTTTATTTCAAATAATTAACTCTGTCTGTACTGTGTTGGCAGATTTAATTACCACTTGAAAACTAGATGAGAAGGAATGTCTGTCCTTACAAAGGGTTAAAGACCTGAAGACATTGTATCTTAATGAACTTTAAATACACAGTACCACATAAACGTTTACTATACAAGCTGAGGTCTATGGGCATAGACGAAAAAAAAAAGTACATGGATAGAAAACTGGCTACATGAACGGGTACAAAGAGTATCGATAAATGGCACCTTTTCGGATTGGGCTACGGTCATGAGCGGCGTTCCGCAGGGGTCTGTGCTGGGCCCCATGCTGTTTAATCTATTCATTAACGATATTGGGGAGGGGGTAAACAGCCATGTTTCAGTGTTTGCTGATGATATCAAAATCGGGAGGGGAATAGTTATAGCGCCAGAATGAATCTGACGCTATAACATTACAGGGGGATCTGGATAAAATAGGGGAGTGGGCAACCACATGGCAGATGAGGTTTAATGTAGATAAATGTAGAGTTGTGTACTTTGGGGTTAAAAACAAGAAAACGGATTACACACTAATAGGAGCTCCCCTCGGAAAGTCAGAGAAACAGATTTGGAGGTCATTGTAGACCACAGGCTGAATAATAGCTCGCAGTGTCAGGCTGTGGTAAACAAAGCAAGTAGAGTCCTTTCCTGTATTAAGAGGGGAATGTTTTGCAGGGACAAGTCCATAATTGTGCCACTTTATAGATCACTGGTTCGGCCTCATCTGGAGTATGCGGTCTAGTTTTGGGCACCCGTGAACAGAGGGGATGTCCTTGAACTGGAAAGAGTCCAGAGGAGGGCAACCAAACTCATAAAGGGGATGGAGGACCTGTGTTATGAGAACAGGCTACTAAAATTAGACATGTTCTCCTTGGAAGTAAGGAGATTAAGGGGGGACATGATTTTCATGTATAAAATGTTTACCGGGGATAGTAACACTAGCAGCAAACTTTTTACAATTAACTCGATGACAAGGACGAGAGGCCACCACTTAAAATTGGTGGAGAAAAAATTTCAGCGCAAGGGGCAAAGGGGTTTCTTCTCAGTTAGATCGGTCAAGGTCTGGAACTCACTGCCACATGCTGTGATTTCAGCTGAGAGTGTGGAATCATTCAAGAGGCGACTGGACGATTTTCTCAGGGACCGTAATATACAGGGGTACAAGTACTCTAAGATTGAGAACACACAGGGGCCTATACATACTACACATCAATAGGACCATACACACATACACAAATAGGTTGGACTTGATGGGCAAATGTCTTTATTCAACCTCAAATACTATATAACTATGTAACTTAACAAATATATAGAGGGGGTTTCTCAATTTTGGCTGCAATAGTGGAAATACCCTTTAAAGCTAAACTCCAGGGAAGCAGCTTAAGGCACAGTTAGAATACATATATGGTAGCTGTTTTACCTGTCAAATGATTTGTAATCCATTGCAGCTAGATGTTAGATGCAATCAGAGACAGCACTGCCAGGTGGCATAGCATAGCTAAAACCTCGACCTGCACTGCAGCAGCAGCCAGCATGGTCAAAAACACCTCCAGGATTGGACAATGAAGAAGTAGCAGTACATTAATAAGTCATAACCCTGCCCTGTCCTCCAGGCAGCCTGTTCGCACACATGCTATGCATCATAGCCTGATTGGTCCCCCCTGCTCCTTCCCCCTTAGCACTGCTGTAGAGGGGATTGGAGAAGGCTAATATAAACCAAAGTCTGCCACTTACAATAGTTGCACTTAAACATATAATTTTTAGTGAATATACTAACTGGTGTTTTTGCTAATATACACCAAGAGTTTAGCTTTAAAGTGGAATTCCAGGTAAACAGCTAAGCACACAGGTGAAATACATATAATTGTAAAGTGTTTTATACATTTTGTAAGCCTGGTTAGATAGTTTTGTGATATTCATACTGCGTAGCCTGGCAGATGACAATTAGGCTTCGTTCACACGGGGCGATCTGGTATTGCTGGCCACGAATTCTTTGATCCCACCAGAAAACTTATCAGCTTATAATTTTGTGTTCTCCCTAGCTGTGCTGTTTTCAGCCAAGAATGTGCGATTCAAATCTTGGAGAACCCCTGGTAACAACTAATTTCGAAACTCATCTGCAATCTGGCAGTCCTGCTGCAGGAACTTATGGATTCCTGGGGCAGGAATACCAGGTACCCCTGTTAAGATGCGGCTTTCCTGTCTCCAACGACAATCATCTATTCAAAACCGCATGCAATCGTATCATATACGATTATATGCAAACTGCTGCTTACAGATAAGACCACCATCACCCGGTCATTAACTTGAACTGGTACGGCAGCTGCATCTAAACAGGACACCTGGGAATCCTAATGCAGGAATCTGTAAGTTTCTGCTGCAGGAATGCCAGATCACCCCATAAATGGGGCCTTAGGGATGTGGTTCGTGTTTGTTGCTCCCAGGTGTTCTCTGGGATTTCAATCGCAAACATTTGGCTGAAAACACAAAGCTATAAGCTGACAAGATTTCTGGTGGGATCACCATTCTGGTGGGATTCTTGTACTAAACAAATAACAAAATATTTTCAATTAAATATTTAACAGACCAAAAGGGACCAAATAAGAGACGATCCTTATCCTTTAAGAAAGTTATAGTAGGTATACATTTCAATTATATTTTTACGCATGGGCTGTAGTACTAATGTAATACTATCGAGTGATAGGTAGTGATATGGGGGCTGGTGCAGGCTGAAGTAATCAGCATTCTCATTTGTTAAGCATAGCTGCCCGATCGCCTGACAATAGTGTGTCTATTATATACAAGCGCATAGCTGAGTGCAGGTCATTGCAAGTTTTTATTCTATTACCTGCATTTGGATTTACTATGCACAGTGCAGGGATGCTGCAACAGACTGTAATAAACCTGCTCAACACAGCAAAACTAAGGTGCAAGCACGTATTTGAAAGGCATAGTACACAGCCCCTCATAAAGAACCTCCAACAAAAACGAAAGAGTCTTATAGAATTACCACTGCTTAATTTCCTACACAGCATTACTTCATTTTCTTAGCCTGTGTTACCCATGTAAGTAGTCCCTGCCTTGCTTCCTAATACATACCTGAATCCCAATTCAATATCCCCTTCCCCAGCTTCTGAAGCATTAAACTGTCAGATCTTAAGAGCTTTGGTCAGTGAACTTTAACACCAGCAGCGAACAACACTAATAGGATCACCAGCTTCCCATCTTCTATCTTTTTAGCATATTTTTCTTGAACTCCCACAATATCTGTGAACTATAAATTTTACTAGTGCACAGGACCATATTTACCTGCCCTAGAACATTTTAAATATAAGTATATATTTTACAATGATTATGCATAATTACATTTGTGTGGTGATTTTCCCTGAATTGCGAAACAAAACTTTGTTTTATGTAATATTGTATCTTTATCCACTATGATATAGTAAAATTCTATAACTGCTAAACAAACCCTAAAGAGAATATGTCACTTTGCCCAGGAATGGTGGCAGATTTTTATGAATGCCCCAACACAGCCCACCTCTAATTTTTCTTTCATGCTCCCCACCACTGTGTCTTTGTAAATACCTGGTACTTGTGGTGGCAGCTGATTGGCTGCAGTCACTGTCACAGTTCCAACTGGCTTTTCCGATCAAAGGATGCCGAACGGAAGTGTGCCATCAGGGCCTCCCGGTGAACAAATTTTGTCCAGTTCATCAAGAACTGGCTGAAATTTGTACAGTGTATGGCCATCTTTAGTGTCAGGGGAGCGAAAGGAAAGTACAGTAAGTATGTGCAACTGGGGAGGGCAGACGTTAACTGAACCTGTTACTTTGTTCATGAAGTGCAGGGTTTACTTTAAAGTTCAAGGCAATGCTTAATTTTAGCATTTGCATTCTAATCGTAATGTGGAAATGAATGTCTGTTTTTAGTACCATCTCTTTACACAATAGACCCTGCAGCTGCTATTACAACATCTATTTTTACATTCCGGAGAAATCCACTTGGGCTGTTGTTTTCAGTGATATAAGTGTTACACATATAAGTTCCTCACTTATGAAGATTTTCCAAAGGGAGCACTCAGCTCAGACTCAGTTCCCTACCTCCTCGTACATCTTCATCTGATGGTAACAAACTCCTCTGTTGTAATATACAAGAGAACAACATGGATCCAACTCTGCAGCTTTTGTTAAATCCAGAATGGCTAGCTTATATGCCTGGAAGGAAGAAAATATAAAATCCTCTGTATTTAGAAAATCTTTACATAAAAATTGTATAATATATTTTGTTCAGTGTTTTTTCAGATATACATGTCAAAGTGATAAGCTTGATAGAAGCAATCTAGGTCTTTACCTTTTTATTGCTAACAGCTACGACAAGGGTTAAAATACTGTGAGCTGTCAGCACGTAGGAGAGGCAGGCATAAGCTGTCTACTGCACCATTCAACTGCTTAGGTAGCGAGAACACTGTTGATTAGAACATTGAAGAGGTGACTTGCTGCACTCCTCATCCGAAATCTCCAGTAAGATACGATTGGGTGCTTGTAGTGACCACAGATGGCACCGTTAGTAACAAAGCTTAATGGTTGTGTCACCAGCATACCGAATTAACGTTGAAATAAAAAAACGTCTATTTATTGACAAATGTTGTTGCTCAGACAAGTGCTTTCAGGGCCACGCAGGGTCCCTTCATCAGGCTCAGAAATTATGTAATTTCTGAGCCTGATGAAGGAACCCTGCATGGCCCCGAAATCGCTAATCTGAGTGACAACATTTAAAAAATTGACATCTTTTTATTTCGACATTAATTCGGTGTGCTGGTGACATTGTTGATTAGAGTCTGTGTGACTGACATGTTATCTTAACAGGTGTTAAGAAACGGTGACTGTAATAACCCACTGAGAGCTCCTTCAAAAGGCTAGTTTACAAAATATCATGTTTAATACAATAACAATGTCAAAGCATATACAATGTAAAAGATATACAATCTGCGTTTAATGTACAGCAGTACATGGTACATGTGCTTTGCCATTGATTCCAAATGGGCCGCACGTGTACACTAAAAAAAATAAAAAATAAAGATGGACAATATATATAGCATATATAGCACAATATAAAATGCACTGTGCATTGTGGTGCACTGCCATGTCAAAATTAGTGCAAGCACCTTTTTTAAATTGTTTAGGCTCATTAATTGCCCATTCAAAGTAAATGGGAGGCTTTAACAGCATGTGCGCGAAAAAACGCATGTATAGCCTGTGCAGATGGGGGGCACTTCCTTGTGAAATAAATTTTCCCGCACTGGGTTTTTCTGAATTGGAACTTGCTAATCTAATTAGGACTGGGAAAAAATCATATAACTTTTTCACACTGATTTTTGACTTATGTCTCAAGGTACTTATAAGTCACCCAATCCATCAGCAGAGCCAATAAGTTAATATAAAAAAGTAAACTTGCTTTTTTTCAAAACTTATTTCTAACAGCAGCAATTCCATTAATAGTTTTTATTGGTTTACAATTTTTCATTTCTCAAGGATATCAGCACAATGGTAACATGTTACAGCAGCTATGAAAGGTGCAAATTATGTGATATATATCTTTATTGTGTAGCCAAAAATGACAGCATCATCATTTTGTCATACAGTATTTGATACTGCATTTTTTACTTAAACTAAAGAAATAACAATACATGTTCATGTGTGACAGGTTCCTTTGAAAACCTTTTCTTGTTCCGCTGATACTTGGATATACCTGGTACTTCTGGGTATGGGGGAGCATGTTACCTTCTCCCCTTCTTCCCAAGATTCAGTGCTTGGTAACTAAACTGCCAATCACCAGGACTAAGTTTATAAGCCCTATGTAAGGTCTGAAAGTGGCCAACACTGAGCTTACGCAGGGCTTTTAACTTAAAGTGACATTAAACCCTCAGATTTTTTAACATAAAACAATACTGTAATGTGTGCCTTACTGTAATCCATGGTTGTTTCCCTTCTCTTTGCTGCTCTTCCTTTTAAATCTGTATCTGTTCTCATGCTGGGCAGAACTTCTGTTTTGCAGCAGACTGCCTTGTCTCAGGAATGGATATATGGTGTCTGTGTATAGGTTTGTATAGGTTTATAACCTGAGCCAGCACTACAGGAAAGGCCCTGAGCTGCAAAGGGAAGTTCTCCCCAAGCATGAGAAGACATGAGGATTTTAAAGGAAGAGCAGCAAAGAGAAGGGAAACTACCATGGATTACAGTAAGGCACACATTACAGTATTGGTTTATGTTAAAATATCTGAGGGTTTAATGTCACTTTAATATTCTGGAAAGCTAACAGGACAAAAGGGGAGCACTGCAAAGGGAGGCATTAGCAAGGTGGTGGGAAGTGAACTAGCAAAAGAACCTGTCACGTTTCCCCGAATGGCTTCTTCTAGTTCTAGGACACTCCAGCAACAAAAGGCTGGGCATGTTTTACCTTAATACATTCTCTGTATTAAGGTAAAAAACACCCAGTACCTTTTTGAGTCCCCTGTCCCCCCCCACACTTACCTGTCAGCATCGCTTGTCACCGCGGTCCGTTCCCAAAGCGATCCTCTGTCCGAACTTCCTGGTTGCGGGTGAGGAGATTGAGGACAAAGGAGCCATAGGTTCCTTCTGCTGTCAATCAAGCTGTTGGGCTGAGAGGAGGGGGCGTGGCCTGCCGCACTGCTGTGTGCGTCTATGGACGCACACAGCCACATGCGGGCACGGCTGGGCATGAGTGCCTCCATAGCTCAGCTTAGCTGATGGAGCCACCCATGCAGGCGCTGCGGGGAGCTACTAGAAAACGAGGAATTAAACATTTTTAATAAAATACACCAAACAATTTCTTGATGTATTTCTTTATGTATGGGCCTCATATTTATAAACATAAAACAAAACATGAATCTTTAATCGTACATGGAACAATTACCTGTGATTAGGGATAGATGACTGCAGACATTTTGCATCCAGGGAGAAACATCTATCCCAAACCGCAGGTAATCATTTTATGTACGATTACTTGTAGACAGACGCTGACAGATGCAGCCGATGTCAGCCTGTCATTTACTTGAACGGGTACAGTGGTTGCATCTGTATGGACACACCGGGATATCTGCTGCATGAATCCGTGGGTACTTGCCGCAGGAATCCCTGAATGTAGCCTAAAAGTACTGTGCATGCTTCATATAACACAGCACAGTGGCACCTGTTAGTGCCAACCTTTTAAAACTTGCAGAAAGAAAAGCCATTTTGTGCAAGACTAGCAGACTCTTATAATGAGTTAGGAGAACATCCTACCCAGTGAATACACAATATGAACACCATAAAATGTTAAAAACGATTCTAGAAGCAGAACATACAATTCATTGATTGAAACTGCAGTGCCTCTGTGAATATAAAAACCCATGGTAAAAATAAAATCAAACTCTATGTGCAACAACTACTTAGAAGGAAGGTATCAGGGCATCTGAGCTGTTAAAAGGCTTTTGTGAAGATACAATGTCTCACCTTTATGTAGTACTTCAATGCTCCTCTGTAGAGATAAACTCTTACACTGTGTGGCTGGACTTTAATTGCAGCATTGCAGTTCATGATGGCTTTGGAGTATCTCTTTCTGAATCCATAGAACGCTGCTCGGCACAAATAGGCCTGAATTAGGAAAGTACATTGTGAAGGTAAGTGGAAAGTGAACAGTAAAGCCTTGCATTAATCAGCTGATGAACAAACTATGCCCCAACTACACATAAACCTAACAAAGCACAAACATGACATCCACCTAATGCTTTCCGCTTATATAGTCTAGTTAATAACAGAACTATGTGCAGAGTGTTACTTTGTCTCCCATATGGCCAGGGAACAATATTTAGATAATACAATTCATGGGTAGCTTTAGGCTACAGTAAAATTACTCTAATCTATCATTCACAGGCCCATGTTAATTTATTATACTACACAGGCTAATGGACTGTTACAAAATATACAGCATAAAAGAAAAGCTGTAATTAGTATATTTTTCTTCTTTCTTCCAGCTTATAAAAATCCTCTTTGGACTGCAATTTGCCAGTTGCTGGCTTGTTTATAAAAGATACAGACTGCAAGTCTATCATCATGATCTTCAGTTCACTACCTAATGAGTCACCAACCTGGAACACAATTACAGCCAATGATGACTGAAAAATCTACACTTCTGTCCTGTGATCAGCAAATATCTGAATCAGTAAATTAAATACAAAATAACTCCCCACTCCATAAAGCTGTCATCCAGTGCCATGATTTGCTATTAGTGCTCCTGTCTGCAGAAAGATCCATGCTAGAGTACCTCAAACAGATCCAATAAAAACATCAACATTTCTAAAAGTGGAAGTTAGCATACTACATGGTATGCCCTTGTGACCAGGCTCAGACCTGGCTGCGCAATCACTGGGCATTCCATTGTGGAAGCTAGGAAGTCTATGCATATATACCCCACATGTAGATTTTCAGTGAGTCTGCAGAGCAGATAGTGGTGGCGTACAAGAGCACTACTGACAATGTTATGACAGTGAAGGGTTCCTGATATGCGTCAGTGGGTTATTTTGTATTTGTTTTGCTGATGACAAGTACAAAAAGTACACTAGTTCATATGGGAGACCAAAGACAATTGGAGTATGGCCCCATTCAAGTTTATAGGGGATCACTGCAGTTGCGGCCAGAAAATGTCCACCCAGACTGTGTAAAGCAGCAGTAAGCAGCTGAAAGGGGGATTTTTAAAGGAGGATGGACAAGTCCATGTTTTACTAAAGCCCCTTTCACAGTATCCTGTTGCGTTCCCAACAGGTCTCCATGTCAGAAAAATACTGAACGGACACATATGTCACACATGGGTGAAATTCGTTCCATTCTGCTCCAATCAGCAGGGGATCTGTGCTGATCAGAACAGATGGAGACCGCATGAAAGGGGCCGAAAAGTTCATATAACTTTTAACTTGTGTTATCTGTCCCCTGCTGTCAATGTCTGCTTCTACCTTCACGTTCTCTCTCCACCTTCACCTCTCTCCTACCTGTACTGATACGTGGAGAATTATCTGTCATCTGGAAGCCCAGACTATTTCTACAAACTGAGAGATAATGGCTCACAGGAACCTTTACACTATGTATGTGATAGTCATTGTTACATTACCTGGAAATGTGTTGGGTTGATTTCAAGAGCCCTGTTGAAATCTTGCACGCAGTTGGCTTGCTGCAGATGCATACGACACAATCCACGTTGATAATAAGCGTCGCAATAACCTGATCTGGCTTTCACTGCACTAGTCAGAGCCTCGAGTGCCTGAAACCCCAGGAAGCTGATGTCAGTAGCCAGAAATGCACTATACTCAAAAAGTTATATATTATTCCAAGATGCCTGTTTAGACCTTATGATTCAAGATAAAGGAGCACCAGATACAGCCATACACAAGAAGATTTTACTGAGAAATATAGAGAATGATACAACTGGTTTGTGTATGTGACATGCAGTGATCACACTGAGGAACCAGTGTATGTGTTGAAATTCATTGGGGTTGATTTACTAACCTTATAAACACACCACGAACATGTATACACCTCTGTAGTGTGTTCCCTCCCAGCATGATCTATGGGTGGAATCTAAACACCTTTGTAGTGTGTACACACCCAGCAGGTGTGTTGTGCAAAGCCTTGCATGAATTGCAAGGTGATGTTGTGTAAATTAGCTCTATGTTGTGTTGCTTGCGTTGATGAATGCAGGAATGTAAATGCATGAGCTAACCATTTTTGTCTAAACTGTGAAGCAGCATTATATATGCATCATGTGCATGATTTTTCCATATATGGCATTAGTGGAAATATGCTTTTAGAGACTTTTTGGTTGATAAATACGTTTTGCTGTGTGAAAATCACACGCACCTGGTGCGTGCGTGTGTTTAGGTTAGTAAATCACCCCCATTGAATGGATTAGACATAAAAATACAAAAATATTAATATACAATAATGAATTTGTATATTCGTCCACGAAAATGCCCCGATCGGGGATGATCAGGCGGCTATGGGCACCGGAACCATTGGCACAGGGACGCGGTGGAGGGGAAGGGAGAGAAGGTGCACAGTCACCTAACGAAGCGCCGCGTCCGGAATGCCGCGGAGACCAGACGGCAGGAGACATGGACGGACAAGGCAGCTCACCGGCATTCTCAGGGACCTCAGAGGACTCGCAACAAGGTACCGCAATATCGCTACATACACACATACACATCTTTGGTAACCAAATACTCAAGGTGAGGCTGAACCAGTGATTTATAAAGTGGTAAAAGTATATTTTTATCCCTTGCTGAAATCCCTTTTTTGATGCAGGATAGAATCCTGCTTGCTATTGCATACTATTGCTGAATTCAAAGATGATTTTAGGATTTACAGCTGACTGATACACAAATAAGCTAAATTTTTGTTAATAGTTATGGTACTAGAATGCATTTTTAAGGCTTAACTCCTGGGTTTAGTGTGCTGTCTGATGCCAGGTGTGCAGCTGCCGCATGGCCACATGCTGAATATCTTCCAGCAGATGGTGCAGGCCTAGGTAATATAAGAGATACACAGCTGCCACCTTCCTCCCTCAGAACTACACTTCTTGTAGGGTATAGCAAGGGTGTAGATCTGCAATTTTACAGAGTGAAAGCTACCCTTATACTTAAAATTACAAACAATAATTCCCAATAATAACAAAATAAAAGAATTTTGGGAAATTGCAGAAACCTAGCATGGCACATATTTATTTATATGTAAAATAGCTGAACCATTTATCTCTCGGTGATCAGGAGTGTAAATAAAAGGACAGATGAGACACTTTGATGAGATGAGTAGGGAATTCAAGGCCTACAGAATTACAGATTTGGGCATAAAGCAAACCAGTACTTCCAGGTATGAATGAGCATGTGGCTCACTCCCCTTCCTCACATATGACATTGCTGGTGCTTGGTGTTTGGTCCAGACTGTCACAAAGAGGTGTGAAGGGAGTCCTCAACCATGTGTAAGTTCTGACTAGAGCAACTTGGTTCTTGTACCGGTTTACTCTCCTTACTTTTAGATGCTAATTGATGTACATATTTATTTACTATGATCCACAGCTCCATATAGTGCCATATAGTGAATGTAATGTAATGGTAATACATTGCATTTGACCTGAAAAGAAAATCTACTAAGAACTTTCATGTTTGCCTATTCACACAGATTTACAGGGCAAATGGCTCTGCAGATTATTTATAAATAGACTCCTAAATGTTCCCAGAAATCCAGGTCACCCGACAATTGTTAGAGATATCCCAGGGATAGGTTATGCCTTTTTCATGAAAATTTATCTCGATTATAGTAAATCTTTATTTTTTACCCCAATAGCTATTAAGGGGTCTATTCACGAAGCTGCCGAAGGATCTGGCCGTAGCTTCGGCCGATCCTTCAGCTAGCTTCGGCCCCAGGACCCCTTCGGTTCAGTAGAAGCAAAGGGGTGCTGTACGGGCTATTCACAATAGCCCGTACAGCTCCCGATCATGGCCGAGCGGCTCAGCCAAGCCGAACGCATATTGCTCCGCACAATCGTTTTCTATTTACTTTTTTTTACTTTATTGTCTCTCTTTCTGTTCTGCTCGGTCCCTCTGAGGGACCGAGCAGAACAGCCGAGCCGAATGCCGCACAGCGGCATTCGGCTATTAGCTCACTGCTGTTCTGCATTTTTAAGAATAGCCCGAACAGCAGTGAGAAGCCTGCCGGAGGTTCGGCTCAGCCGATCCAGATGTTGGATCGGCTGAGTCGAACTCCTTCTGCACTGCGGGTCCGACCCGAAGCCACTCGAAGCAAGCCGATGTACGGCTGATTTCAGCCGATGTACGGCTGAAATCAGCCGTACCAGCCTGAAGTGAATAGCCGAACAGTGTTCGGCTCACTTCACTTCAGATCGGTCATTCACTCGGCTGCCCTCGGCAGCTTGGTGAATAGACCCCTAAATATTTACATATGTTACTGAGCTTTCTCTCTGAATAAATAACATCAGCTAAGTCGATTTTCAGAAACTGAACCTTATAAACACACGTTGCAAACTTTTCACTGCAGTGTTAATGTGTTCCAAAAAAACACTTAAGGTGTAAGTGTAATGGAAGTGCTATTCCTCACAGTGTGTGACATATGTAGTTATGCAACAGCATTATAGGCAAAAACAGCAGCCAAATATTGTAGAGTCTCTGTGCTCCGCTCACCTGTAAGAATTTGAACTGCTCCATGTAGCAAAGACCCAGCAGGTAGAAGATTTCTGCCCTATCAGAAGTGGATGACCTCTCATCCGAATGACCCATTATTTCCAAAGCCTGTCTGAAGCTTTTAGCGGCATCCTATTAAATGATGCAAATCAAAGAATGTTATTCTTCTGCACTGGGTAATGCTACATCAGATTATAGTGTCAAGGCACTAACATAAAGTATATCAAATGACAACATTTATCCTTGGATATAGATAGAATGGTTAAAGCCTGTTTTTTGATCCCATAAAGGAGATTTATCTTCATTTCCTGTCCTGGGCACAACACAACAGGAATTGAGAAGAAATCCTTCCAAATTGAAGGAAACTCCTCTCTCAGACAGTTGTCACCAGACAAGTGTCCCCATTGGAGTTTTTTCTTTCCATTTCTGCTTTGGTGACAACTGTAAACCCTTGAATTTCCAATCGCTTCCAATAGTTTGGATTAGGACACCTAACAGTTAAAGGTTAATAGCATCACCAATAGACACAAGTAACATGGTGAAATGATCAGTCTTGAGACCTGATGCTAATATTTGGTAACCATTACATCTTAGTATAAATTAATACTGTAATTCAGTATTTTTCAAACAGAAATATGCTCTGATCTGTCAGGTTCAATATGCAACATGGTCCAAAAGGTAACTTAGCCTTTTCAAAAAGATGAGATATTGATCCTGTAAAAACAAACCTACCAAAAACAAAACAGGACCATAAGGTCAACAAAGTATTTACAGACTTCCATGCATGCCAATGACCCTTAAAGAATCTAAAACATGAGGAAATAAAAAGCTATTGTGAAGTAAATTATTGTAAATAATAAAGAGTTCATGCTTCCAAGGCAAATTCTTTTTCTTTGTTTTCACATATTTTATTGCATTTAAATAAGGCAGTTAATGATATTCACCTTGTTTTTCCTTGACTTCATTTGAATTTTTCCTAAGAGGATCATCAGTGCCGGAGTTGGCTTCTCTTTATTGGCAGAAACCAAATATTCAATTGCATTGCTGTACTGCCTGCGGAAGGACTGGACCAAGGCTTGCTGAACCGGTGAGGAACCTTATACATAATAAATAAGGGATGAGACTCCATTTTGTATAAGACACTAGGGAGAGTATATTTGTATGTACTTCTACATCCTTCCATTGTAGTTATTACAATTGTACAATTTTTTGGAAACATACAAACACCTGTTGTCAAAATTTAAAGTGAAACAGAACTCCAACAATGAATTTCTCTTATTTGCTCTCTTGTGATGTATTAAATATAGCATTGAAAGCATTTTGTTATATCTGCTCAATCAGTGCAAAAAATACCTGTTGATCCTGCCAGAAATCCAACTCTGCAGTCTTCTCAATGTTTTCAGCCCTGCCCAGTAGTCTGAGGACTACAGAAAATCCCACCCCATGTTATAAAGATGAGAAGAGGGGGAGGAGTTCTGTAATCTCCATAGATTCAGTACAGTTCTCCATAGATACAGTACGGTGAGCGAGTATTGTCCCCCTAAGACACGAAGTGTATTCCTGGAAGGATCACCAGGAGAGAAAAAAAAAACAGATGTTCTAACCGTTCTACACTTGATTTAAGCCTAAACAAAGTTATGGCTGGAGATACACTTTAAAGTAACTCTGTCACTAGTAAAAGAAATTGAACCCTGACTGCTTCATCACTATTATGTCTTATAGTAATGTAGCAGTCAGAAAGAGGGACCACTGTGCACAATGGAAGCACTCTATTGGACACACCTGGAAGTTTAGCAGGGGTGCCCGTAGCTCTGCAACAGAGTGAAGAAAATGGCCAGCACACCGGTAATCCTATGATGAATTTTACTTACGGATGCATGTCAAACAGAGAAACCGATTTTTACATTTTACTAAAAAGACATACTTTTGCAGGGCTCACCTGCCAGTATTGCAGAGGATTATAGTAAACACACAGACCCCTAGCTGTTTCTAAAGTCACCGAGACACAGATCTGGCATTCCTATTTACAAACAATTTACAGAGCCATTCATCCTGCGTATCTATCTGAACAATCGATCTGTCTGAATATATGCAAAAACAAACATTCTTAGATATATTTTCTTTTCAGGTTGATTGTATGTAATGTGATACTTCATTTTAGACCTGAGATGGAGCTGAGGAGCATAGGTAATAGGTATTTATTTCCTATGGTCCTCAGCTCCATCTATGGTCAAAATTTAGCATTACATTACATACAATCAACCTGAAAAGAAAATATATCTAAGGTTTATTTTTGTGTCCATTCGCTTAGAATAAACTTTCAGAAAGATTGGTAGGGTGAATGGCTCTGCAAATTGGTTCTAAATAGACCCCTTAGTGTTCCACAGAAAGGATTATTGTTTCTCTGATATTACAGCCCGATTTTGTTAGGGGACAGCCAGGCAGGCAGAGCTGTGTAAACCTCAGGACTGGATGGACTGCAATGCAAACAGCTCTATATGTATTTAGCTGTTTGCCTGGTATTCAGCTTTAATGATTTAAAAATCTTGTTTCTATATATAGTTCTTAATTAAAGAGGTACATTGGGCAGCCATATATGCTTTTCACATACACAGTATACATATGTAAAGATAATGATAATATTGCCTACCTTGAGTCATCTCAGCTGCATGGTAAATGCAGAAGCTGGCAAGATCATATTTCTTCATCTCATACAGATACTGTCCCCTGCAGGAGGCAGACATTGTAATGCACTAATGACCGACATGACCTTTATTTTATTAATAACAGCGCAGTAATAATGAAATGTGACCTTTCTGAACTGATTATACTGGCTGTACCCTGTGGCTCTCATTAAAAAAAGCAAAAAACAATACATATATATATA
>NW_017307023.1:690115-741069 GCF_000935625.1 Nanorana parkeri | reverse complement strand
ATCCGATAATTATCCATTTTTACAAGATTTACAGCAACCTAGTGGAAAAAGGAGAACTCTTGACCTCATCTATATTTGTCCAGTTCTGATGTTTATTTGCAAGAAAAGAAAAATCTAAGTTAATTAATTGTAATCTGCTTCCTAGTTTATATAATTCTATTACTATGATCTCTATTTCATAAGGCAGAGTACCCATAACAACTCGCAAAATCACTGCTCATCCTTTTATCTTAAACCTCTACAGATAATTTAACAGTTAAGGGGTAACACTTTTTGATCAATAACACCATGTGCATAGTTCCGTGTTTAGGTTCTCAAAACTCTCAAAAGTCCTTCTTTTAATGTGTGAGAGAGGTATATACTACACAGCTTGTAGGTGGAATGAATAACAAACAAAGCAACTACAGTGACATGATTGCATATAATAAATGGTCAAGAGTGTGTGGACACTTGACCATCACACCTATATACACTTGTCTTTGTAAGCAGCAACATGAACAGTACCCTACACAGGAAACCCCTGAAATCAATAGTTTGGAGAGATATCTACATACTTTGGTCCTATATATATCTAGGAAGGAAACGTTTCCCTATGGACAGTGGCAAGCCCAGATGTGACAGGAAAAGTTTTGGACATTTGGTCCAGTGCCATTAAATCCACCCAACAACCAAAAGCCACATCTCCCAGATGTACAGATTTGAAATATTGTGCACTTTCTGATTGACCCTGGGTCTTAAACATTGGACCAGTCAGCAAAAAAAAGAAAGACCCACCAGATGGACCAACTGTCAAGGCTTCCAGATGGTAATGCCAAAATTCCCATCTAGCAGCCTTGACAGAAGGTCCATAAGAATTAGGAGCTCACTGGATTTCTGTCAGGATCAAGAGGTATCTTTTTGCTTATTGAACAGATGCTGTAAAACAAACTCTTTCAACAGTATATGTAACAGTTCAAAAGGGACTAAATAAGGGTAGTTGATTGTCAGGGTTACATACACTTTAAGGGACAATAATTTCCTAGATGTCTCCTGCATTAATACTGAGTCGCATGGAACAAGCAAGCAACAAGTGGCTTCAGAACTCCCTATCTAAACATGTGTAATGATCAGAAAATAGACAAAGGATCAGTATGACAGTCAGCCAAATAGTATCCTCACAGGAAAACTATGAATGACAGCACCAGTATAAATCTTATGACACATTGGTAAGATCAGCACCGAGCTTACCACTAAGCAAGGTGTCAGATGATGAAACAAGAGCAAGAATCAACAGGAACAGGAGTAGTCTTGCTGAAGAAACAGCTACGGGGTTATTCACAAAAGGTGAAAAGTTTGGAGAAAGCAGGAGAAGTAAAGAAAATATTTTCCAAATCAGCTCACTTTCCAGTTCAGCTATGTTGTCCTAGATTGTTCACTTCTCCTGCCTTCTCCAAACTCTTCACACTTTTGTGAATAGCCCTGCTAGAGTCGTGAAACTGATATAGCAAGACCAGGATTTTCCAAATATTAATTCAGCTTTCCTTTACACAACAGACACGCAGAGGATAACAGTGACAACTACCAAAAAAAGGCAAACCTTTCTATATTCTTCTATAAGCGGAACTTCCAGAAAGGTTGATGTGACAATATCAGTAACTGCAACTTTTGGCAGAAAACACATTAACTTCCTGCAAAGAACACTGGGATTCAATCGGCCACCTACTTCACAAATCTGTAACAAACAGCACCAGATAGGCTATGGCCCGGAACCCCTCAAGACAAGAGTAAAAAAGTACAGCTTAGAAATACCTGAAATCAAGATCTTGAGGCAGATGTCAGAAGACTGAGATACACTTGGAGCAAACAATCACAAAGAGCTCTGGAGATTCCTGGTCTGGAGGTATTAAAATACATAAATAAGAAATCCCCAGAAACAGATTAAGTAAGTAATCTAGCTCAGAAATATAGGCTAAGGGAGTTTCTCATGGACTAGCAACTGTACACAGTGTTCTAAACTTATCCCATATGCACATAGATCTACACTATAAAGTATTGGGACACCCCTCCAAATCACTGGATTCAGGTGTTCTAATCACCTCCATGGCTACAGGTGTATAAAATCAAGCACCTAGGCATGCAGACGCTTCTACAAACATTTGTGAAAGAATGGGTCGCTCTCAGGAGCTCAGTGAATTGAAAGCGTGGTACCGTGATAGGTTGCCACCTGTGCAATAAGTCCACCCGTGAAATTTCCTTGCTACTAAATATTCCACGGTCAACAGTTAGTGGTATTATAACAAAGTGGAAGCAATTGGGAACAACAGCAACTCAGCTGAAACGCACAGTAAGCAGAAGTTGCCAACTGTCTGCAGAGTCAATAGCTACAGACCTCCAAACTTTGTGTGGCGTTCAGATTGGCTCAACAACAGTGCGTAGAGAGCTTCATGGAATGGGTTTCCATGGCCAGGCAGCTGCATCCAAGCCTTACATCACTAAGTGCAATACAAAGCATCGGATGCCGTGGTGTAAAGCACATAGTTACATAGTGTCAGGTTGAAAAAAGTTCACAAGTCCATCGAGTTCAACCTATAGAGATACGGAGAGGAAAAAAATGAAAAGCCTAAACAGAATGCTATGCGCCCACAATTACCCTCTGTTGATCCAGAGGAAGGCAAAAAACCCCATGGCATGGTTCAATTTGGCATGGTTCAATTTGCTCCGACAGGGGAAAACAATTCCTTCCTGATCCCATAAGGCAATTGGATATTCCCTGGATCAACAATCTCTGATGCTTAATATACCTATAAGAACTCAATATCCAGTAATATTCTGTGCATTTAGGAATACATCCAGATGTTTTTTAAAACAATTAACTGAGCTAGCTAGAACTAGCTCCTGGGGGAGTCTATTCCACATTTTTACAGCTCTAACTGTGAAGAATCCTTTCTGTATGCAAAGGTTAAACCTCTTTTCCTCCATACGCAAAGAGTGCCCCCTTGTCCTTTGCAGTGACCTTAACGTGAATAATTTGGCACCAAGTTCTTTATATGGACCATTTATGTATTTATACATGGTGATCATGTCCCCCCCTTAATTGCCTCTTCTCCAGAGAGAACAAATTCAGGTCAGCAAATCGTTCCTCATAGCTGAGCTCCTTCATGCCTCTTATGAGTTTGGTCGCCCTTCGCTGCACTTTCTCCAGTTCCACAACATCCTTTTTGTGAACTGGTGCCCAAAACTGAACTGCATATTCCAGATGAGGTCTTACTAATGCTTTGTACAGGGGCAGGATTATGTCTCTATCTCTGGAGTCTATACCCCTCTTAATACAAGAAAATATTTTGCTTGCTTTAGAAACTGCTGCTTGACATTGCATGCTATTATTCAGTCTATGATCTACCAGAACACTCAGATCTTTCTCCATCAGTGACTCCCCCAAACATACTCCCCCTAGAGTGTATGAAGCATGCATGTTTTTAGTCCCCAAGTGCAGAACTTTACATTTATCAACATTAAACCTCATTTGCCAAATAGATGCACAAATACACAGAGCATTCAGATCTGCCTGTAAGTTGGAGACATCCTGTAAGGACTGTATTCCACTACATAACTTGGTGTCATCTGCAAACACAGAAATAGTACTTTTAATCCCCAATTCTATGTAATTTATAAATAGGTTAAACAGTAAGGGGCCCAACACTGAACCTTGGGGGGCACCACCAATAACCTCAGACCATTCACAGTATGAATCATTGATCACCACTCTCTGAATACGGTCTTTAAGCCAGTTTTCTACCCAGTTACAGATGGAATACTCTATACCTACTGACCTTAACTTATACATTAGCCGCATGTGGAGAACTGTGTCAAACGCTTTTGCAAAGTCCAAGTATACTATATCCACAGGCATTCCTCTGTCCAATTTATTACTCACTTCCTCATAAAAAGAAAGTAGGACGCCGCCACTGGACTCTAGAGAAGTAGAGACGTGTTCTCTGGAGTGACGAATCACACTTCTCTGTCTGGCAATCTGATGGACGTGTCTGGGTTTGGTGGTTGCCAGGAGAGCGGTACTTGCCTGACTGCATTGTGCCAAGTGTAAAGTTTGGTGAAGGGGGGATTATGGTGTGGGGTTGTTTTTCAGGGGTTGGGCTTGGCCCCTTGGTTCCAGTGAAGGGAACTCTTAAGGCATCAGCATACCAAGACAATTTGGACAATTTCATGATCCCAACTTTGTGGGAACAGTTTGGGGATGGCCCCTTCCTGTTCCAACATGACTGCGCACAGGCATGCTGTGTACAGGCAGGTGCCCCAATACTTTAGGAAATATAGTGTATATCCCATATATAAACTGAAGCACTAGGATGTAGGAGCTTCCACACTAGGGGCAATGGGATCCTATCAATAAAAGCCAACGATATGTCACCCAATGGGTGTGAAGATACATACTGGATGTATTGGTGTCAAGAATCGCATTTGGGTCACCTGCTGCATTGTGAATCAAATAATAAAAAAACAAAGCAATACTGAAAAGAACTGGAGCTTTGTAATGCTCTTTTGTCCATCTGTTACTGGTTTACTCTACTTTTGTCTTTGACAGGTTCTAATCTCATTGCTTAGAATTCGTATACATGTGTTTCTGTGGACATAAAGACGCACACTACCTGTAGTGAACAGTTGATCATCAATCATCATGGCCTGTTTGGGGAAACACAGCAAACTACAGGATGGAAATGGAAAGGGTGTGCATTGCTAAACACAGAAAATTACTAAAAATAAAAACACACCATAAAGACAGTACTCCAAGGGTAAAGTTAGTTTTTGGATATGAATGCTGCATGCCTTCTCTCTCAGTTCTGTCTTAAGATGTCTCCATGAACAGACCTATTTATTCAGTAAGTGCTAATTTAAAATGAATAGAGCTGCGCTGTGCAGTCTTTCACAAGTTTGGGCTTGTCGAATGGTCACATTAATGAATATTGGAATCTGAAAGGGTGACACTGCGGGGTTAGCATTCATCACAAATCTTTTTATGTATTAAACCGATCTGACTGTGCTTGCACCTGCAAACATACATTTATAATCACAGAAATATGTACGTGTGCACAGATAGTGTGTGGGGTTTTTAATCTCATGCATTTGTAAAGAGCTGAAAGGTTATGCACTACTTATCAGAGTACACAGAACTGTTCACATCTACAGTAGTAAGGTGCTTGCAATCTAACATCCCTACCATGGTTATATACACACAGATTAGCCACATTTTAATGGAAGCCAGTTAGCCTAGTGGTATATTTTGGTTTCTGGTAGGGAAATAAAACAAGAAGACAAATCTATGGACTCAAAGGCAGAATATATTCCTAGTAGAAACTATACTGAGGACCCTGACACCATAGTATAAACATGCTTAGTGCTTAGCCCACATGCTGGCTCTAAACACTATGCACATACCTGTTGGAAACTGAACTGTAGACCCGAAACCATAATACACATGTGCTTCGCATTTAGCCCACACGCTACTTCTGACTATATCCCTGATAGAAATCAAACTTGGGATACCATAGTACACACTTGTTCATGGATTAGTCCACATGCTGCTGCTGAACTTTGCGCACATCTTTGATTGAACTGAGGACCGTGGCACCATCATTTACATATGCTTAATGTTTAGCCCACATACTGCCTCTGGACATTGTACACATCCCTGGAGAAATTAAACTGGGGACCCTGACATCATAATATACATGTGCTTAATGCTTAGCCCACATACTGCCTCTGGACATTGTACACATCCCTGGAGAAATTAAACTGGGGACCCTGACATCATAATATACATTGTACACATCCCTGGAGAAATTGAACTGAGGACCGTGGCACCATCATTTACATATGCTTAATGTTTAGCCCACATACTGCCTCTGGACATTGTACACATCCCTGGAGAAATTAAACTGGGGACCCTGACATCATAATATACATGTGCTTAATGCTTAGCCCACATACTGCCTCTGGACATTGTACACATCCCTGGAGAAATTAAACTGGGGACCCTGACTCTTGCACCAAAATATACATGTGCTTAATGCTTAGCCCACATACTGCCTCTGAACTCTATACACATTCTTGGTGGAAACTGAACGGAGGACCCCGACACACAGTACACAAGCACTAACCATTTAGCTAACATGCTGCCTCAGCACACAAAGCAATGGATAATAATATGCCAAAGAAAATGATTATATAATAGTCAATACATCTGTGATAGACATAAATGGCCTCTACACAAAAATGTGTGCAGCTAAGGTCAAATGTATTAAAGTTTATACACTGTGCTCCTGTTTTAGGCACAAATTTTAGGATTAAAAGTAAGCGCTGCTATGTGAAATGCATTAAGGCCTACTACAGACAATTTGCTGCCTTCTTGGTAATGTTTCAGATAAAAGCTTATAGTTTTCTGGCATTGGCTGTGAATGGATCAGTTCTTAATTATGGCTGGAGACTGAGAGGTCTGTGTTGGGTGCTAGAGGGTGTGCGTTGAGCTTCCCTGTGTTTTTTCTTTGCATAGGTCTTACAGATTTTAGTAGACTGGCATGTACTGTATTGTCTTGTTTACTAGTATATCAGTGGAGAAATCTCCTGGCTAGACCGCTTGCTAAAATCTGGATATTCTATAAGCCATTGTCCACCCAGACTTAGCTTACCTGTGTACTATCATCACAACCTTCATATCGTCTTGAGTGCCACCAATCCTATTTAAAATTACTAGCATTCAGTTAGGACACTAACTGAAGTCAATACCATATGTCTGCCACTGGAGTATACTGTATATGGCAGTTTTCTCAGAAATCCTAATCCGTGTAGTACATCCCATGCTGATGTAGACTGTGACTGCAGAGCAAAATTACTGCATATTCATCCAGTAAGCCCCAACTGAATGGTTTAGAATGGGGTTGTTCAATTTGTTTTCCTAGCTAAGTGACTGATCTAAATGTCATAAACTGGACTACTTACAATCCATTTTTTTTATGCATTTTAATTTTTATCCTTAATGGCAAACAAGTTGTCAAAAGTGAAAAATAGACATACACAGATAAGCACACAGGTACCTATTTTAGTAAATCCATGTATTAGTCTACATATTCATATACAATACTCTACATATTGTAAGAATTAGCTTCAAATGGTAGCACATTAAGGACACTTCCAACACTTCTTTTTTAGGGTTTCTTTGCCCGCTCTTATTGACTCAAACTCAAAAGACTACACAGGTTCTCCCTCGCAGAGGTATTCAAACATATAGTAAAGCTTTTTCCTTCAGCAAAATTAACATTTTTAAAGTCTACCCGACTTCAGGTTGTTCCTTTAACAAAAGCCTTTCCCACACAGGTTGTATCCAACACGTTTGCCACACAGGCTGTTTTCTTGTCCTCTTTGTCACACAGGCTTGTCTTTTGCCACACAGGCTGTCTTTCACCACACAGGTGATCCCCTCCCCAGTCCGCCAGACACACAGCCTGGTTCCAGGGTGGAGCTTTCTTAACCTCTTGCCGTCCGCCCGTTAAGAAAAAACGGACGGACGTCAGACATGCATCAGCGGGTTGCCGTGTCCAGACGGCATTTTTTCCCTGCTCACGTGCAGGAAAGACCCGCTCGTTTCTACAGCTGTTAACGGTTGCATGTTTCACATACAACCGATCAGCGGCTCTATAGCCGCCGATCGGTTGTATGGCGTGATTTTCGGAGCACCCCCCCCCTTCGCAAGTGCCACCACTCCGCCCTCCTGACCCCTCACCTTTAATCTCGGCATCCGCTAGCCCATCTGCGGCCCGGGACCGGCTCGGGAGGGCGTCAGGAGGAGGAGGGAGGGAGATCAGCTCCTTGCTGTTCTCCCTCTGTAGTGTGAATGCAGAAGTGATGTGTATTACATTACTTCCGCATTCCACCTGTCAGTCATCTGGCTCCTACTGCCAGAGAGAAGAAGCTGATGAAGCAAATCTGTGCTTCATCAGCTTCTTTTGGGGTCTCCAGGTGACATTAGGGGTCTAGAGACCCCTAATGTCTCCATAAAGAGGACCTGTCAGTGTACCTGTGCTATTATATAGGGGGATGGTATCCCCCTATATAATAGCAATAACAATAAGTGTAAAAAAAAAATCTATATAAATAAAAAAAGTTAAAAAAAATAAAAGTCACAAACAAAAAAAGTTTAAAAAAATAACAGGTCACAAATAAAAAAAAGTAACCCCCCCCCCAATGTTTAAGTCCCCCCACCTTCGTTTACGCACATTTAAACGTAAATATGCGTCGCATGCGCCAGCACGCGAAAATGACAATTGCGCTACACATGTTACATATCGCCGCGAACGTCGCAGTGAGAGCAATCATTTTAGGGCCATCAATCACTGATAACACTAAACTGATGAGCGGTAAAAGCTTTTAATGCGTCGCCTATGGCCAATTTTGGGTAATGTAGTTTTTTTGAGGTTTCGCGCGCGTGCACAATTTTAAGGCTTGACATGTTTGGTGTCCCTTTACCCGACAGCGCGCAACCATCACAAGACAAAAGTCTTGCGATGGTTGTAAGGTGTATGCCCAGCCTTAGGAGGCTGGGAGTTCTTGTAGAGGCCCTAACAAGCTAGCTAGCTTCAGCTGGGCTTGTTATCTCCAAAGCCTCCAGCACTCTCAGCACTTCCCCCTAGTGGACAACCTTCAGTATAACACCAGAATCTGGCATATACATCTATGCCACACTGGCTAGATCCAGGCGCTTTAATCTGCCTGCTGCCACAATATCTAGTGGAAACGTTATTAGCATATGAGAAAAGTAATGCCTTTTGTAGGTTTAATTTATTCACTTTTATATAATTTCCATTTAACTGTATTGATGCTTAACTACACACATCCTAAATGCTAAAATAATTCATATAAATTGAAATTTGTGACTTCTTTAATAATCCGTTAATAGACCTCTTGCACCATCTAGTGGTAATTTATCATAACTACATCTTACATAATCTGGATTCCTCATATCTGCTGGTAAACAAGAATTTTGTTTATTTTACTAAACTTTATATTTTACTTTTTGTATACAATATTATGGGAATCTTATTTGGTCACATGACATCACAGGTCCTCCTCCTTTGGCAGTGAGGGGGTCCTGAATGCTACAGGGAATGGCGTTTTGGTACCAATCTCTGCAGCATTTTCTGTTATATAACACACATTAGATACCCAATTGTTTGTAAAAGGTCAGCGTTTGGCCTTCAGGTGATAACCAGTCCACAAGAGTGCACTTCTGCCTTTTTACCCCATATTTTCTATGTTTTATCTAAGCTAAGGAGTACAAGGGTCCTAGTCATGTCAAAATTATAGATATACATTATTTTGTTTATATTTTAACTGCTTATAACTGCTTACTCACATATTTCTACAGTAATTAGATTTTGTTATGCATTTAAGACATACTAACCGAATTATGTATGGTTCTTGGGAGTCTGGACGCAGATGGATGGCACGGGTTATATCCTTTAAAGCATTACGCAAATCTTTATGCTGTGGATTATAACATGAGCACATCATAACCATGCAATAAATAACACATTACGTAGTATTTTTTTTAATGCAGAACTCCAGATGAAATAATAAGATAAAAATGAATAGCACATCAAAAGTTAAAATGTAAAAAAAAACGTTTTGCTATAATATTCAGCTTTAATTCAGAGACTCCACAGTACTTTTTTCTGCCATTAGATGTCCTCAGTATGATGGCCAGCATCATTCCATCCATTTCCTCTAGGCCCAGGTCCTCTTGGGCCCTGCTACAGCCTGTAGCTGAAAGAGAAGAAGCCCAGTGATGTCCTCTCTTCATATCAAGAGGTTGATACCAGGTCAAATGTAGATACTTACACTGCTTGCATTTAATGATGTATTAATGACTAAAGAAGTGAGTTCATTATGCTGGAGTTCAGCTTTAAGTAATATTCAGCAATATATTTTTGTATTATTGTAAAAAGGTATTACTGTCTCAAGTATCATGTTGAAAGAGATCTCTGGATACATTTCTATTTGTGGAAATTAAATTGATCTCTTGCAGTACAAAACAGGGTTAGGTACAAAGTAAAAAAAATGAAATATAACAGGTACCTGTCTGTAAGCTTGTGCCCTGCATAGATATGCTCTAATACAGAGAGGATCAATGTTTATAGCGGAAGAGAAGTGATGGACCGCTTGGGAAAATTGCCCTTGATGCAAAAGACAGATCAGACCTAGATTCACATGTGCCACAGCCACAGTCCTGAGAAAAAACAGTAAAAGTATCAGAAACAGTATAACACAAGGCCAGAACTATGCTACCATGTAAAAAAAGTTACCAATACAGGACAAAACTTTGTCATTGTCCAGAAAATAGATCCACACTCACCTGCATAGCCACCACTTGTGACAGGTATATAAGTGGTCTATCATGCCATGGGATTTGTCTGACAAAAGGATGTGGTTGATAATGCATTTCATATGCATTATCAATCACATCCTTCCCTCTTTTCATTAAGTAGAAGGGATTAGACTATTACTCTGATATTTTGCAAAAAGTAGGAAAAACATTTGTGAGTGATAAGAAGTGTTGCTGATGTCCAAGACACTTTGGTATCCCTAAAGCCTAATATTGGGTATTTTCTTGTGCCTTCACTTAACCTTAGACCCCCCCTTATTATATAAATTCCTTGAGTTAGCCCCATAAATACAAATCATAGGGGTTGAATAAGAGGGTCTTTACACAAGCACTGTGCAGAATATAAATACAACAACCTTTATTACATAATTTATATAACAAGTAAAAACCTTCAAAATTGGTCTGTACATATTAAATAGACAAACACATGTAAAAACTACAGGGGTGTGGAAATGATTGAAAAAACTACTTGTCCAAGGACTAAAGCGGGGGCCGAATCTACTTGTCTCTCATGACAATCTACTTGTCCTGATACAAAAAAAATAATGTTAACCAAAACCGTATTTAGTAGTGCTAAGAAGCACTTCTCATTGGTCAGTGCCGTCAGGTGACTGCGTTGACCAATGAGTGCTTGCAATTTGCGAGCGAAATTCAGAATACATGGAACAGGTACAGATAGTACACCCGTACTGGTGGACGGGAAGGATCGGTCGCCGAAAGGTAAGTATAGTGGGAGGGAGATTTGTGCGGGTAATTCCATTTTCCCAAATTACTTAGGAAAGTGAATTTACCCTTTAGGGTTGGTGCAGACTTGGGGATTCCCAGGACGTGCGATCGTGTGTGGTTGCATACAGCGGTTGCATCCGCATGTATGGGGTTACATCTGCGTGGCAATCGCTGAAAAAAAGGTAGATGTACCTATTTTCACGACATGCACCGCGCAGTGTTTTCAACTGTGATCGTGTGGGATCGCCCGGGCGGTGTTGCAGCAGGAAAACGCGTAATCTGCCTGGCACGACTGGGGTGCCATTAGGAAATAATGGCACTGACAGCACGATCAGTGGTGGTGTGCGATTCCGTGACCACCCAGCCATCCGCTCGGTTTCATGCACGATGACCGGGCAGTCACGGATCGCACACTCCTGCCGATCGCGCTGGCAGTGCCATTATTTTCTAATGGCACCTCAGTCATGCCAGGCAGATTGTGCGTTCTCCTGCTGCAATACCGCCCTGCCCGAGCAGTTGCACACGAGTGCAGTTGAAAACACTGCGCGTTTATTCACATGCAGATGGGGGCAGCGGGGCTGGTTTTCATTTTTTAAATGTTTATTTACTTTGTAAACATTTTTCATGTTTTATTATTTTTACTTTTTTCATATGTTTTATTATTTTTACTTAATCGCCTTTTTATTTTTTACATTTTTATTTAGTTAAATTTTTAATTATTATTTTTTACTTTTTCACAATTTTTTTTAAAAACTTAACTGTATTGCTATCACACAGGGAATAATAATCCCCTGTGTGATAGCATTTGGAGGTGACAGTTACTCTTTATTGACCCTGTCACCTCCAACACAGGAGTTCTAGCACAGCACTGTACTAGAACTCCTGTGACGGGAACGAGCAGCGGCCGCCGGGGACAGAGGTTGAGGGAGGTGACAAAGCCTGTCACAGCTCCACCGTCCGTCTTTGTCACTGCTCTGTCAAGGCTCCAGTAGCAGGGCTAAAATAGTGAAAAAAACACTTGCCTGGCGCCCGGAATTACATGTCCCGGGCGTCGGGCGATACAAATTCCACCCCTGAACTATAGTGGAACCTCTCTCAACAAACAAATAGCATCTTTGTCTCGGCATGACTACTCATGTCTTCTCAAATATATCCATGCCATGGTAATGAAGGATGCACTCTTTTTCCAAACAGTTTTACTATGTTGCAGTATAATGTCTGAAAGTTAAACACATTTGTAACAACACAAAATTGTATCACCACTTATCAATTATTTGTGAGGCTAGACCGTTGTCCAGCACAACATTCAATGATGTTAGCATGCGACTCAGCATACATACCCCAGCAATACACTCATATGGTTATAATCCACAAAACTTCCTTGTAACTTCTCGCCATTCTTACAGTTTAAAGAGCAGGTCAACTTGGCTGTTGAATTGGAGGCAGGACTGGGCTATTTATGACCAACTTTCCAATATTTTGCTTTTAATTTGGTTTTGATTGATTTCTGACTTGGGCTGGCAAAAAGGGAGCCGTAAAGCATAGTCACTGTGCAGTGCTGCTAAGACATAAATACTTAAATAGAGCTGATTAGCATAAGAAATAAATAATTATTTTCTATGCACCTCAAAACCATCTAGTAGTCATAATGCAGTCTTTTCCTGACATTACAGTTGACTTAGAGAAAATATACTAATAATGTTTGTTGTTGCCTCCATTCGCAAGGAATGACCTTACATGGACAGGACATCAGGGTCCGCATTTTTTTAAATTTTATAAATACACCCTATAATGTACTTGTAATACAACAGACCAAAAAAGACCACAACATACCTATCCAAAGCCAGTACATGTTCAAAGTCAAATGCAGCCTCAGACCACAGTCCTAGGTCTGTGTATAGAATACCACGCTGAAGAAAAGCATTCAGATTTTCAAACTCATCAAAAAGAAGCACTGAAGGGAACAGAAAAAAAAATGCTGACATTGGGTAGAACAAATACAAACAACCAGTGTTCCTAAAGCATTATCAGTCACTTAAATTTGATATAAGTATAGGTGGCTCATACTGAGCATATAATGAGAAAGTGCATAAGAAGACGTTACTTTGGTGAAAAACGTATGTCTAATCAATCAGTAGCTCAGAAGATAAAAGCAAATGAATTTAGACACAAACTATGTTTTTCTATAAAAGATAAACTTAAACTTGTTAAATATATAATGATAAAAAGCCGCAAAAGTCCATTGCCCTGGGAAAATAACTGCAAGACTTTACATTTCATTTCCACCTTAGATAATATTTCTTACCTTTCTAGTTGTTTCTTTAAAGCAGGGCTATACATAGGACTATATTGGCAACTTCTATTGTTTTGAATAGTTGGCAATATGCAATTTGGGGACAGACAGAGGGACAGTTTTTTTTTGTTTTTTTTAAGCGTTGCCATACAATGAGATCTTTAACCCTTTGTTAAGACAGGCAGTGTTCACAACTAGCTCACAACTTTTAATGAGATCTGCAAGAACAGTACAGACAGAGATAATTATCGTAATTATGATTATCCAGTCCTCACCTTAACATTACATAGAATGAGAAAGCTAAAGTAAGATTTATCAGCAAGTAAAAAGATAAGCAGCAATTTTTTAATGTTTTTTTGTAAAGTGATGCAATGTGAACATGTAAAAAAAAACAAAGTAGGCGTTATTCTTATTTGGCTGCAGAAGTAGAAATACACTTTAATTCCTATGTATAGTTCACATCAATTTGGATAGTAAATAGATCAAAGGTAGGAAGGGTAACACATGGTTTAGCAGCCCCCAATGGATCAGGGTTATCCATACACCAAATAATGAGGGCAAAGCAGAGCAAAGGTGCTAAGACCTCATGCATTTAAAAAAAAAATAGTTCAAATATAAAAAAAAGAAACAAATTGCACTCAGATTAGAATGGTGGGAGCAGCCTTGGGGTGATATAGTAATGGCCAACAGTCCATGACCAATGGCATGGATTACAGTCATATTTCCTGGCTGTGACTATCCTCCAGTAAGAGTATTGAGCAAGTGTCTGGTTCTTGCAAAGAGAACACAAAGACAGCACCTGAACCTGGTGTAATAATATTTATTAAAGAAATATTAGTATCCAAACATCAAACTACTCACAAGTTCCATATAGTAAACCTGCATTAAAATTTCCAGTATAGCTCACAGAGGTCCAAAGGTCTGACAAGAATCTGGCAACCAACAGAGGTAAATAGGGCTGAAAGCAGCTAACGTGTTTCGGGGGTGATCCCCCCTTCCTCAGAGCTCTCAATAACATAGAAAGTAATGTGTATATAGATATAATAACAAATGCCATTTCCCCTAAGATCGGAAGATCAATCCATATGGGGAAAGTTGTGACACTTCCCTGAACCACCCCCATGATCCAATACTACAATCATAGCAGCTTGGATGAACAGCCAATGAGCACTGAGAGACTTGACTGTGTACAGGGACTGTAACTAAAATGGTAACAACGTTCTGCAAGTATTAAATAGACAACAGAATAAAGGAGAAGCAGCAGACTGCCTGATGGAAGAAACTGCAGGCTGAGACACATCCCACTCCTCCGGACACCTTATACCCTTACTTTTACAGTGAGCATAAGCCAGCCAATCAAAACTGAATGGACGGGGCCCTGTCCACATGACATACAAGAAGGAGGTGGTAAAACCTAAGAGAGCCAGGGGAAGGGGTGTGAGCAGCAACAACAATGAGTCCTGGCCTGAACCTTAAGTCCAGACTCGTTCCCCTCCTGGAAACTAACTGAATAGTGCAGAAGGAGTGGGCCCATGCAGAGTGGAGTGGGGTGACTTTGGGAGGCCGTACCGCATCATTAAGACAACCGGGATGCTAAGAACTAGCTAGACCTGGTCAGTGTCACTTTCCCCAGCCCATACTTATAGGAGAAACTTAGCTAGAAGATATATTTAAAACATACACATAAACATGATATAACAACAAAAAAGCTCATGCAACATAAAAACCAGAGTGAAAGTGTGATTGTAAATTAATAACTTATTAAATTGTTAGATTATTAAATTGTTAAAAAACTCCTTTAATGCCTTAGATTATAAAAGCACCATAAGTTCTAAAAAGTTATAAAATTATTTAAAATAAATGCATTGCTATTGGCTATTTCAATTTGCAATAGCCAATAGTAAACTAGCATTGCACCCGCCCTCTGTTGATGGACCTGATGGAGAACTGCAAAAAGAAAAAGCAGTGTTTCTCTCCTGGGCGGCCAGGAGCGGGAAACTCCCGGAGCGCCCGGGAGAGTTTGCTGTCTGGAGATCAGTGTCCCTGGTTAGTTGGTAATCAGGGACGGGAGCTGTACGGGCTATTGTGAATAGCCCGTACAGCAGCCCTTCAGTTCTACTGAACCGAAGGGGTCCTGGGGCTGAAGCTATGGCTAGATCCTTCGTGAATAGACCCCTATGTTTCAATAAGGCATAACGAATGAGGTCACTATTGTATCATTTGTCCAGAATTTTTTTGCTGAGTATTTCGCCTTGGGACAAATATTCCACATCTTTAGCGCACGTGCGTCCGAGCCTACAATATTGTCCATCTGGGTCATTTCTAATCCACATAGGGCGGTGCCCGCTCTCAACGTGCAGATAGGAGTTGCCTGCCAAAGGCTTGAAGTGCGTTCTGGAGGTTATGACACCGTTATCATCATCATAGGTCCAGGAATATTATATTTTTGTCATCTATGACATGTGTGAAATTAATACCAAATGGATTATTGACACAATATTAATTACATTCAGACAAAATGTCCCTATCTTCATCCCAGATGACCAAAATGCCATCTATATAGCAGGCGCAGAGCACCAGATTTGCCACAAAAGGATTGTTATGCCTGATGAAGAACTTTTCACAATATTCCATAAAGAGATTAGCATAACTAGGGGCAAATCAGGCGCCCAAGGCGGTTCCTTTAGGCTGAATATAATGGTTGTCCATAAAATAGAAATAATTGTGGGTAAAAACTAATTGTATGGCCTCTAAGAGGAAGTTGGCTTGTTCAGAATCCATGGTTTCAGAAGCGGAAATAAAATGTTGTACAGCAGACAGACCTATGTTCAATAGAAGTGTACAAAGAAAGAAACATCCAGAGACACCCAAAGATACCTAGTGTTCCATGTATAATGCTGTAAAATATCCAACATATGATTGAAGTCTCGAATAAATGCAGGATGATCACACCCCAGTGCCCAAAGCCTGTTTAAATAGGTGGCACACGTTATCCTTAAATTCTTTATTGAGATCTTTGGAGAGTTCTTTATATGTGTTTGTATCAGAAAGAAGTCTATAGGCCTCCTGAAGATAATCCAGCCTGTCTTGGAGCACTAGGCCCCCTCATTGTTGGCCTGTCAGAATATTTATTCTCTATTGGACTTCAAGACATGTGTAGCCTGCTCTGGTTTTTCACCGGAGGATGTTCATCATCCTTATATGAGTGCAATATTGTATTTTTTATTAGGAAAAAATCTATTTTAAAGCATGAGGTCTTGAACCCATTGCCTCTTGACCCCGAAGCCTCCCTATTGTTCTTTTACTGTGATATGTGGATTCTCTAGTCCAGGGGAGCCCACAATTTTTAATCTGGAGATCTACTTTGCAAATGATGAGCTCAATGAGACCTACCAACGAAAAAACACCTGCATTCTGGGGCGGGAGGGGGCATAGCAGTGCATTGTAGTCAATGGCACGGCAGCCACGCCCCCAGTGCAATCGCCGAACCAGGAATGCAGGCACATTAGTGCTTCCGTTCCGGTCCAGTGTGATCTGCAAAAATGCTGCATTTTTGCAGATCGTGCTGGACCGGAACACACGCATTAATGTGCATGCGGTGCGGGTGAGGGCTGGGGGCGTGGCTGTGGTGCCATTGACTTCAATGCACCGCCACGCCCTCTCCCGCCTCTGAATGCAGGGAGCCGGCCGGCTTGCGTTCCAATGTGTTCTAGAGGCCGAACAGTCTGGAACGCAGACTTTGTGGTGTGAACCGGCCCTCTCTTCTCTCTCTCCTCGCGCTCTCTCCTCTTTTATCTCCCCTGTTTCTATCTGCTGTCTCTTCTCTCTCTCTCTGCTGTCTCTTCTCTCACTCTCTCTGCTGTCTCTCTCCTGTCTTTCGTTTCTTACCTCCACTGCAGCAGCTTTCCAAGTCTCCTCTCCTTTCTCCTTCCCGTCTGCGGCGTCTGAGACATTCAGCCGCACAAGCACCGCGGGAGGACAGGGACACAGGTCAATGAGCCGATCGCGATCTACCAGTGTTCGCGATCTATGTATGTGTTTGTGTGTTATTTAAGCTTTGGGCTCAAAAGAGGTTGTTTTCAGAACTAACAGTTCCAGTGCTTCACATGGTTCCAATTATGGTTATATTTAGAGAATTAAATGGGTTACATTGTGGGGTTAGGGTAAACCAAAAGTATTAGGTTAAGGTGGAAGTAAGGGAACTTTTTCTTTTAAATGCTGATTGGCAGGCTTTTTATGGCAGAAGAGACTGCGCTAGTCTCTTCTGTCATAAAAGCTCCTTTCTCTCATTCAGCATTTTTTGATAAGTGTATGCTAAGCCACACATGAACACTTCAGCGCACAGACCCGGCATGCCAAGATGAAGTAACTCTTGTGTGCATGCAAGTTACGTCATCAGGGCTTGGCTAATCAAGTAGCAGAAGACTGGAAACTTAGAAGAGAACCTAACTGAGGATGGAAGAGTCAGAGAGGGAGGATTATGGCGATGAAGGGGATTGGTTTGCCAGGTAAGTCTGCCATAATGTGCTAATATGATGCGCATGCTAGCACATTATGGCTTAAAGCTCCAGGGTTTTCGTTTTTTAACTTACTATCGCTTTAAGGTTAGGGTGGGGTCTATGGTTAAGTGTTAAGGTTAGATTAAGGATTAATATTAAGAGTTAGAGGAAGTTAAATTGTATTTTAAGTGTTAGGTTACATTTATGGGCTTAGGTGATGGCAAGGTTAAAGGTAACCTGTCATGAAACATTTGAACATAAGCATGGACATTTCTTTACCAGAGATGCTAAAGTCTTGCAGGGCGTTTTGTGGATAGCACTTGCGGAGCAAACATCCTCGGTAATAAAAAGTCATCCAGTTCTTGGGATCCAAATGAATGACGGCTGAAAATTCTTCTGCTGCCTCATTATAGCGGGACAGCTTGGTGTAAGCTCTTCCACGGTAAGTTCTGTTATACAGAAGTATTTAAATCGCATTAATCTGCTTTGGTCACAAGTCTACAAATGATCTCATCAATAAGACAGAAAAAGTTACAGGAAAAAATATTGTGTACTAATACAATAATATCCAGTTAATTATTTGACATTTTAGTAGACACTATTGTTTAGTAAATTGCCTGTAACTGTCTGTCTATCAATGCTCAAGTCATTCTGGAGCCCAAACCAGCTGCAATTCTCACCTAACAGTAACGAAAGCAAAGTACAATACTTTGATTGTTTCCTCTGTTCTATGGCTCACTTTTAGGGAGTTTTTTTCCAACAAGTCAGAACATTTCCTCAATTATTGAGGAGCTTTTCAGGCATCTTTTAACATCTCTGTCTCTACGTAAAGCAGACCTTCACTCTAAAACTCTACTCTAACCCACTGCAACCCTACACCTCTTCTCTGTTTGAAAACGAATGTTTTATGGAGTTTTCAATGAGCTGGTTGACTCATAGACATTCCATGTAAGAAGAAGCAGTAGAGGAGAACTATTTATATGGCTGGCTCCATGCAATAGATGCTCATCTGCATCCACTGCAGTATATACACAAAACCCTCAGGCTGAGATAAACTTACTATATTCCTAGAAAGCCTAAATGTTCTATAAATTCCAAAGTAACACATTTAAAATCAAATCGTCTATAAATTCCAAAGTAACACATTTAAAATCAAATCGTCCAGATGCAGAAAAGTTTGCAAATAAGCTCATTGGCAGTGGCAAGGTATCTCCCAAACAAAACAGGCCTCCCTTGTTGGTTAACCAGAAGTGCTTCAAAGTTCTGAAATAAAGGGTGTCGAACCAAAAGGTGAAAGAGTCCAAAAGTCCCTTTCATTGTTTACAATTTGATCATCAAAAAAAAAACAACGCTGTTTCTGCTGCTGTAAATGACAATTCAAGTCCTAAAGGAGGTCTTTTTATTAAATTATACAGAGATCCATTTGCTTTTAGCATTGGTTGACTCCAAACAAATCTGTATCCCTTTCCAAGTCCAAGTTCTGTGGGCATTGTTGTTGCCCACAGAACACGTTGGCTTTTTTCCATTTGATTGAATTGTGAGCAATTATAGTGACACTAAACTCAGGAGTTAAACCTTAAAAATACATTCAAGTATCTTAACTATTAACAATACCTCACCATTTTTGTGTATCACTCAGCAGTAGATCCTCAAATCATCTCTGAATTCATGCTGACACTGTCCTACTTTCTGGAGGGTGGCTACTTGTGTTCCCCATGGTCCCTGTGTGTGTTGAAAAGTAGCCACCGCTCTAAGCTCGCTCCCGTGATAAACTAAAATCTCAATGCAAAGAGTGAACTAAACATGAGACTTTAGTCCATCACAGGAGCAAGCTTGATGCGCAAAGGGACCATGGGGAACAAAAGTAGCCACCCCCGAGATGGAAGGTCAGTGTCAGCATGGATTCAGAGCTGATTTGAGGATCTACAGCTGAGTGATACACAAATGAGCTACATTTTTCTTAATAGTTAAGGTCCTTGAATGCATTTTTAAGGTTTAACTCCTGGGTTTAGTGTCACTTGAAGGCACGTTTGGACTCTTTCACCTTTTGGTTTGATGCATTTTCTGTAATATAGGTTAGTATTACAATGTAATATTTGCTCTCTATTATTGTAAGGGAATAAATAAACCAAATAGGCTACAGACCTGCTTTAAAGTTAATTCTTAAAAATACATTCAAGTACCATCATTATTAACAAAAATGTAGTTTATTTGTGTATCCCTCAGCTGTAGATCCTCAAATCATCTCTGAATTTTTGCTGACACTGTCCTTTCTTCTGGAGGGTGGCTACTTTTGGTCCCCTTTGGTCCCAATGTGTGTTTTAAAGTAGCCACCACTCCAAGATCACTCCCATGATATACTATAATTTCAATACAAATTAGCTTAATAAATGTGAGATTGTAGTCCATCGCAGGAGCAAGCTAGGAGCGGTGGCTACTTTACAACATACACAGGGGCCATGGGAAACAAAAGTAGCCATCCTCCAGAAGAAAGGACAGTGTCAGCATGAATTCAGACATGATTTGAGGATCCACAGCTAATTGATACACAAATAAGCTACATTTTTGTTAATAGTTAAGGTACTTTAATGATTTTTTTATATTTAATGCTTAAGTTTAGTATACTGTAACGGTTTTGCCAGTTAAAATGCAATTATATTTCCAGATAAAGTCTTCAGCAAGCACAACACACTCATATCGCAGAGTTATATGATCAGAGGTCCAGTATCTTTAGGCTAGCTTGTGATTAGCTGGAAGGAATTTTCCAAAGGTTTCTAGTTTTATATAGCATTGGAAAGTATTGCAGCATTTCTTATCCCAAACTCATCACAATTTAACTGTGCCATGTGCTGCACAGAAATTATGATTTTATGGCTGCTGGTAATGCGAGATATGGGAAAAAATTGGGGCCAAAAAAAGATGTAAATTTCAGGAAACACAAATTTGAATGGGGCATTTAGATAAGGGGCTCTATTCAATGATTTTGTTAATAGAGGTTAAAGCAAGAATTCTGATGCCCCCATAATCGATAGCCCAGGTGCTCACCTTGCCTCCACATGAGTAAAGTCCTGTTTGATGACAGCTGTGAAGTCCAGCACTGCTGCACTCCAGTTGCCGTTCTCAAAATAGTACAAGCCATGCTTCATCAGAGCATCCGTCCGACTGGGATTTTTAGAAAAGCACTGCAAGAATGAAAAAAAAATCTGTACGGCCAATTTATATCTTTATCATACAGGTCAATTAGAAACACTCTCCATACGGCATGTTTTTAGAATCAGTATACCGTATGATTATGTTAACTGCATATAAATACCTGAGCATAATCATCCATGGCTATAATAAGTTCATCCTGAGCCTCATACATTTGTGCTCGCCGGAAATAGATGTCATCGTTCGTTGGCTGACACTTAAGAGCTTGTGTATAGTTGACTATAGCTAAAGTGTAGTCCTTCTTCTGCTTGTATATCTCAGCTTTGGAAAGGTAGGCATCTGAATTGTACACAGAACAGCAGAAAGATGAATAATCAATGTTATTTAATTTGTAAGCATTTTTCCTGTTATTCCAGAGCAGTGTCTAGTATGGGAATCACTAAGACTCACCATACACGTTACAATCTGACCATACAATGTTTGTTCAATCAACCTCAGACTTACCAAAACATTGTAATATGAGGACCTACCTGGTCTATCCAATTCATTTGTATTCAATCAGGCAGGTCCTTGCAGTACATAGTTGTTGGAAGAACTAAAGGAGACTGTATAATCAGATTGTAATGTGGGTGGTGAGCTTAAGGCCAATGTCACACCTAGAATCCTGTTACTGATGACAACTATGCAGAATGGGACAAGACAGAGAAATACTGACCATTTTCTAGTGGGTCCCCACAGCGCTCATCGCCCGCTGCTAAACAGCTTCTGTGGAGGCACCCATGCGTGCTCGCGCCCGCGGTAGCTGTGTGCGTCCATAGACACACACAGCCCTGAGGCAGGCCATGCTCCTCCTCTCCTCCCTAAAGGGTAATTGACGGCAAATGGAGCCTATGGCTCCTCTGCCATAAGTATCCCCCGCCCATCCGCAACCAGGAAGTTTGGGGAATGGAGGATCGTTTCAGGGACTGGCAGTGGTGTCAGCGGTCTCACAGGTAAGTGTGGGGGGGACAGGGAACACAAAAAAGGTACTGGTCGTTTTTTATCTTAATGCAGAGAATGCATTAAGGTAAAAAACGACTAGTCTTTAATACTACTTTAAGGGTAAAATATGCCAAGGAAGGAGTCATGTCCAGCAGGAGTGACAATGTATGAGAAGCCATGCAGTAGTTTTAAAAACATAGAGGTGTGCGCCCTGGAATTTTGTTGTTTGATCAACTTACAATAGGATGATTTCTGGATTTCCATGTAGTAGCATGGCTGTTGTAATTGGTAAATATTAGTAAAGTATTTCACATGTCATTCTACTGGAAGAACTAGAAACATGCATTGTTGTGGAATATAGCGGATTGTATGAAATTGCCCTCTCCGACTATGTTCCTCTACAGTGCAGATCTGCTGGTGTGCAGGTGTGAAATATCACAATATCTGGGTGACATCACATCCATCTGCAAATAAGCGTGGTGATGTGCAATACTGTCTTTTACCGACAAAAGTTTTAATCACAACACCATGTGAGCTGTTTTACATGCTTTACATACATTTTAGCTCTCATAATAATTTTTATTTCTAAGTATTCAATTCACAAAAATGAATATCACATTGGTGGGATATTATTTATTATGTATATTCTCCTGCAACGGCTCCTTTTCCTGCTCTCCTCAATAAGCACCTCATAGAAACTCACAAGTAGGTTAGTAGTAGTATGTTAAGCAGCTGTAGAATAATTATTGTGAATGGACTTTGCATAAAGGAAATTGTGAAAACTGATAATATGCATTGAATTTAACAGATCCATACAATAAAATGTTAAAGGAGAACTATGGGGTCAGGGCTTTTCCCCATAGTTCTCCTAAGGCTAACGGGAAGACACAAACTAGCGTCCTCTCGTGACCCAAAGCTCAGTATACTGAGACGCCGCAGCCGGGACGGATCCCGACATTGCTGTTGAGATCCACCCAGCTGCGGGATTGACAGCTGGCTCTGTCTATCCAGAGGCAGAGCCAGCTGTGCCCGCCCCCTCTCCCGTACGTTCCGCCAGTCAGCGCTGGAGGATCTGACAGGGGAGGGGGGAATCCCTGCAGGAAGCCGTGAGTGACAGTCACAGCTCTCTGCAGGGATAGATCGAGAAGTGAGCGAGCGACGGTATGTGTTCGCTCACTTCCCAATCTACTGAGCCGACCTGTGACAGTTTCATTGTCACAGGTCGGCTCAGATTATGAGGCTGAGTGAAAATCACTTGCCTCCTAATTCTCCTTTAAGGTCAACATGTGCTGGAATAATATTTATTTTCTTTTTTAATGTTTAGGAGCAAAATCTGTACAATAATCATTTTGAATGGACATAAAGGAGGTTGTGCTGTTCACACCAAGAGCATTGGGCTGCAACAGTGCCCTATGCAGTCCCATGCTATTTGTGTGAAAGAGCTCTTAGTGAAAGCCTGCACAGTGAGCTCTCAAAGACATATATCAGACAAGGTACTGAATTGAGCAGAAGACTTACCTGCATGTGTTTTATTATATTTAATAATTAAGTTTAGGTCATCAAGAGCTTCATTTGTCTTCCCTTGCAGCAAGAAAATCAGATGTCTATGCCAATATGCATCCAGCAGTTGTGGCTCCTGTTTTATAACCTGTGAAGAGCGAACAATGTCCAGACAGTAGACGGATAATTTTATAAGTAATCCTGGACAATTACAATAGCTAAGGCTAAATATTCAAAATTTTAAATAATCCTAATCAGGAGAGGTTATGTTTAACTGTTTGCCGTCTGCCTGTTGTGAAAAAACGGACGGACGGCAAACTCCCATTGGCGGGTTGCCCTAAATAAACTGCCTTTTTTTTCTGTTTGCGCTCGTGCCCTCCTAGCGCACGTGCACGGGCAGAAAAAAACTGTCCACTGTAAACGTTACCGGCTGCTTCACATACAAGCGATATCAAGTTAACAAGAATTACAATTTAACCCTATCACAAGTTTGTGGCAAGTTATCCTTGCTATCTGGGAGGGAGGTCAGCATCTTCCTCCTTGCTGGCCTCGCTCCGACGTCTGAATGCGGAAGTGATGTGTAATACATCACTTCCGCGTTCACCTGTCATTCCTCTGGCTGCTATAGCCAGAGAAGAAGCTGATGAAGTAGATCTCCGCTTCATCAGCTTCTTTGGGGTTCCCCAGGTGACATTAGGGGTCTTAGAGACCCCTAATGTCTCCATAAAGAGGACCTGTCAGCGTGCCTGTGCTATCATATAGGGGATTGTTAGCCCCCTATGTGATAGCAAAAACATTAAGTGTAAAAAAAAAAATGAAAAAAGTAAAAAAAGAAAAGTCACATATAAAAAGTTTTTAAAAAACCCAAAATCTTTAAGTCCCCCACCCCCACGTTTACACACATATAAACGTAAATACACTGGTTATGTCCTTAAAATGACAGGCTTTTCATTTTTGCCTAGTGTCCATTTCTCCTGAGGGCAGCAGCATAACCCTCATCTTATTCAGAGCTCTGTCCCTCAGCAGACAATGGAGATGATGGACTTTTTTCTTCTTCTTACCATATCTAAATCTTGCAAGGCAAGACGTAGATTCCCTAGTTTTCTGTGCAGGGCACCTCTTCTACAGTAGTGGAATGAAGATGGTCTCTCTTGTTTCTCTATTAGATTTGTGAGATAGGAAATCTCTATCGCCACATCTTGCACAGATGCTGCTGGGTCCTCTACAAAGACAGGCGGTACTGAGTCCAGGCCTGCGGTCCATGGTGTCTCCTCCTTCTTTTCAGGATCAGGCTGATTCACAGGACCAGTTATATCGAAGTATTGTGCTTCATCTTTCATAGATGCCCGACTTGGAGGAAGAACTTCATCAAACCAGTTATTCCAAATGCCTCTCACCCATTCTCGAAGATCCTGGCCCTTCTGGGCACCACCCTGAGTCTTTATGAAGGATGAAAAATCTAACTGGTGAGGAAGACTGGAGCTCCTCAGATGCTGAGTGGGTCTTGAACCAATCGACATTCTTTCAATTGACACAGATCTGTATGGAAATAAAAAATAAGAAGTCAGGGCTGCTGCCTGGACTACCTTTTTCCCAGGGAAGGAGACCCCCATTTGAGCTACACCCCACAACCTATATTTTAAAAACATTTTAAAGTAATATTAAAGTCAAAAAGTTTTAAAGTGACACTAAGAATTTAAGCCTTAAAAATGCATTCAAGTACCTTAAAAGGAGAACTATGGGGTGAGTGAATTACAGTCATCTCCATAGTTAGAGCCAACATCTTACATTGAAAAACATACATACGAAAACATACCACCGCTCGCTCACTTCCCGATCATCTCCCAGAGCTGACTGCCTGCTAAATACTATAGCCCGTGACATACTGAGTTTTGGCTCACAGGAGGATATTAGTATATGTCCTCCCATGACCCTAAAGGAAACTATGGGGGGAAATAAGGTTAACACATAGTTCTCTTTTAACTATTACCAAAAATGTAGCTTATTTGTGTATTACTTGACTGAAGTTCCTCAGATACAGTAATCTCTGAATTCATGCTGACTCTGTCCTTCCTTCTGGAGGGTAGCTACTTTTGTTCCTCTGCATGGTTCCTCTGCATGCTGTAGCGGCCGCTCCAAGCTCACTTCTGTGATGGATTACAATTTCATATTTAGTTTACTAATTTGTAGTGAGATTGTAGTCCGTCACGGGAGCAAGCTTGGAGCGGTGGCTACTTAACAGCAGGCAGAGGGACTATGGGGAACAAAAGTAGCCACCCTCCAGAAGGAAAGACAGTATAATCACAAATTCAGAGATGATTTGAGGATCTACAGCTCAGTGAAGCACAAATAAGACACATTTTTGTTAATAAGTAAGGTACTTTAATGCTTTTTTAAGATTTAACTTGTGATTTTAGTGCCACTTTAAGCTATGTCAAATGCTTATTAAATCACTTACTGCTGAGCAATATTTCCTGCAGTTCCAGAGCTAGGCAATAGATTCCAAATGGAATTACCCAGCTCTACGCAGCCATTACAGGTCTGGGCTTTCCGATGTAATAAAAGGACACACTAGTCCATTACCCTGCCCCACCTACCTTGGAGGACACCATGGATCTCACCATTTGTTCTGACTGCCGCCTAAGGGGGAGAGATGTGCGGAACGCATGACTTCCTCTTCCATACTATTCTCACCTGCTGCTGACAACCCTTTCCGGATCAAGTCTGGTTGTGCTGAGGAGCCTGTGGAGATTGGGGCCACAAGCTTGTCCACCCAAGAAAAGTTCCGCGGGGACCTACAGCTCCAGTGCTCATCTGCGGGTGTTTCCCAGCTGCCAGTACTTAGCCATCACCTGGTGCTTCCTGGGAGGATATTTAAACCCTCCCTGCAGTCAGGATGATGGCTCAGTATTGTTTCCTGGGAGTCCTGAACCCTGTTTGAACCTTGTTACCTGTGAGTCCTGAACCCTGTTTGAACCTTGTTACCTGTGAGCCCTGTTGTTGGTTGTTGCTGTTAGTCTGCTGTGTATATTAAACAATCTATACATATATAACATACTTGCCTGGTCCGTATACCATACTTGCCTGGTTCGTGTGGTCACACGTGTTTGGTCTGCCTGTGTGGGTACCCGCGCAGGTGTGGGGTCACATGTGCCGGTATCCCTGACACCAACACACAAAGTTGGGCACGTGGCGAAGTACTCTCCTGGTCTGACTCCTGTTTCAGGTCCTGCCTACAGTCAACTGCTGTTGTTGCCTCTGAATACCACTTCTCTACCTGCTTGCTACTCTGACTTTTCAGATGTCTTTGCCACTGTCTTGCCCCCGCATAGGCCCTACCACTGTCCTATTGACAAATTACCAGGCACATCTCCGCCTAAAGGGGCAGTTTTACCCTCTGTCGGAACCTGAGACCCAAGCCATGTGGGACTATATTGAACAGAAAGTGTGGTATTTCATTCCTCCTTCCACTTCCCCTACCGGTGTGGGGTTTTTACTTTGTGCAGGAAAAGGATGCCAGCTTCTGCCCTTGCATCGACTACAGAGGACCTAATAAGATCACCATGTCTAACAGATATTCTCTGGCTTGAACTGTTCAGCTGTATACAAGGGGCAAAAATCATTTCGAAACTAGACCTCAAGGAGGCATATCATCTTATATGTTTCCACTCTGTGGATGAGTGGAAGTGGCCTTTAACACCCATGAGGGGCACTACAAATATTTAGTTTTGCATTTTGGACTGATAAATTCCCCCAAAGTCTTCCGTTAGCACCTGGGTAGATAAGTAGTAATTTACTTGAATGACATCCATATCTATTCCTCCCCTATTTGGAACACATTCAGCATGTCGCTTGGTCCTCTTCAAGCTGCAGCAGCACTACCTTTGTGCTAAACTTTCCCAATGTCTTTTCCACCAGACTCAAGTTCCCTTCTTAGGATACATTATCTCGGACAGCAGCATCTTCACGGACCCAGCAAACGTTCTACCACTACTTCAATGAACACAATTGTAAGTATTAAATGCCATTCAATGTTTAATCGGCTTCGTAAATCTCTACAGAAAGTTCATTACCTCACAGCTGAAGGCCAGAGCTGCAGCCAGCAACACAGACTGATAACAGGGGAGCGGAGCTGAGAGACATGGACCCAGCTGTTCAAAAACATGATGACTGCAAATGCTTGGGAAAAATATAAGGAAATATACTTTGCTGGGCAATGTATATTAATTTGATCTGGATTTGTGATTAAGTTGGAGAGTTTAATACTACTTTAACCTTATCTGAGTGTGTGAAGGCAGGGCTTAAAATGTACAGTTGGTGCCTAAAAGTATCCTTTAGTTGTTGTCAAAGGAGCTGGCACCTAAAAAATCCTGCTGGCTGTCCCAGTTTCTCATAAGAGAAACATATCAGCTGCTATTGCTGATCTCCTTCTTAAAATGCTAGCTACCTGACCATTAAGATGATCTTCCTGCACCAGGACAAGTATGTAAAAACAGACTCCAGGCTTTTCTCTGTTTTCTTCATATGTATACAGTACTAATTCTATCAGTAACTCACATTGTAATAAAATATACCTGCTTTGACAAAAATATGTAGAATTCTATTGCCGACTTTTCTTTTTGGAAAAGGGTGGCTACCCGGCTGTCATGCTAATCCACTGGCTTTACTACTTACTGAGTCCTGACCCACAGCAAGCATGCAGTTCAGGAGTTGTGAAACATCACTGCAAGACAGTCCGGCAGCTAGCATTTTCAGAATAGGTTCAGCAAAAGCAGCCTCCATATTTGTCTCCCTACAGTTGGTGGGTCAAACTCAGGATAGAGTCAGAAGGCAAACAGCTCAGTAGGTCAACAGTGGCAGCCTTTGTGCTTCAAAACAGGTTTTCTTTAGCTGCCCCATTAAAGGTGGGCATGAAGACCTTGTGTCTAATAACAGTCTATGGTTCGCTATTATTTTGTGTGTCATTATACCTAAGTAAGCACACTCAATGCTTGATTTGATTTTGTACAAACAACTGCATTCAATGTAAATAAATTCAAAAGTTCACTTTTTAGCCTAGTTTCCTGAGTATATTTTATAACTGAATCTCCTAAGTGAAGTTCAAAAAACAAAGACACACAGGCCCATGTTACAAAGCATTACAACTCATAGCAGTAACCCACATTACCCACAGACTGCATCAAGGCAGGAATCCACTTACTTTTAAGATTAAAGAATAAGGTGTTAATGTATAGCCACCTTATGAAGAAAGAGTTCCAATATATGCTCAAAGATGACCCGAACAAAGGAAAAAGCTCCACAGTCCACGTGTATTGCAGGTGCAGGCTAAGAGCCCATCCATGCTCTGCAAATCCTGATACTTTGTAGTGAAAGCATCACACACCACTGACATCACCATGGATAAAAACTTTATCCAACTCCGACACACATACTGCTGCCCTTCCTACAGACTGCCCACAACTAACGTGTTTCACCCTTACAGGCTTAGTTTGAGTTGAATAAAGTTTTTATCCATGGTGATGTCAGCGGTGTGTGGCGCTCTCAAAAATGACCCCGTTCCCAGAAATCATAGTCCAGGTCACATCTGCTAGCTTATTTGCGCATGTTATATTGGGGAGGATAAAGTGGAGTTGCACATTTATGCAGACACAAAATCTGGTTTGTGCAACCATCTGGTTGATAGATATTCCTGACCTTGGTATTGCTGTACCAAGGGGGAGGGAGGTTCTTACCTTACTTCCTGTCCCTGTAGGCAGAGCAGTTGTCACCAGGATGAGAAAGCGCAGACATCAATTAAAAACACTGTCAGTAGTTCTAACCTTTCTCCCCCAATTTTTCTCTTTATCCCCTATTGAGAAATTTCCCATTACATCCTGTCCTTTTATAATGATAGGGATGAAAACAGAAATATAACAAAAGCTTTAACCCTGCCCTAGTCTATCCAAAATGAAATAATAAGTTCCGGCTAGAGTTGGGTTTTAAGAGCCATTCAAAGCAGAGAGTTCTAATATACATACTTCTGAAAAGTAGGAGTTTAGTACCTGCTATAACATTGCACACAAAGTTCAGTGAGCTCTGTGGAGCAAATATTGGGAATTACGATCATTCATAATCCAAAACTACTTTGCTCAGCAGCTTAGCCAAAGTCCTGTGTTATACGTCACGATAACTTACCTTTTCAAGGTTCGTGGTGGTCGGTTCAGCTCCTCTGATATCATTTTCAGCTTCTTTTGATCTAAGTGTCCTTTCTTCATCTTTGATTTCTTCCACTTAAAATGATTTAAGGTCAGTTGTGGAACAGCCGCCACCTCTGTGGAAGTTAACTCTTTTTCCTGGTCAATAAGCAAGGTTGTCTGTGCAGGGATGCCTGACAAAAGTTTGGGGTTCTGCTCCTCCATTTCTTCACCTGGACAGACAGTTACAGCTTCTAATTGCCTGAAATGTTGCTGCTTCAACGCTGCAATCTCTTTCATACTTGTCTGAAAATCTGCTAAAAAATGGAATTTACTTTCCCCTAAGATCGATATGTTTGGAGAAGATGCAGAGATTTTTTTCTGTGGGGAAAAAAGACAAAAGTATAAAATCTGATTGCATCTATGATGAATCTATTATGTGATGAGGGACAGTATTGCTCATAGTAACCAATTAGATTCTACATTTTAATGATATACAGTACCTAAAGACAGCAAAGAAGGTTCTGATTTCAGGCACTTTGGGATGAGTCATTATAACAAGGGAACTGAACATGGGAACTAAAGAGGAGTTTTACCAATAGCAATGTATAAAGGGTTCACCCTTCACTTTTAATGCAAACACACAGTAAGAAAAACTGTTTTTCTTCCACCAGGGGTCATTAGCACCGGACATATGTAGTAGACAAGCAGAGCCTCCCCGCAAGCTGGCCATACACCTATAGACTTTCTGAAGCTTTGCTATGGTCAGACGAAAAAAGTGCAACAGATTCCTCCATCTACGCTAAACTGTGTGGATGGAGGAATCTCCTGCTGGGCCAAGCTTCAGTATCTTGCTTGTTAGCCCCGCTGGCTGTCAAAATACCTGAACAATCTGATTGATTGAATGCAGGGATTGTTCAGGTATTTTGAGAGCTTGGCCCAATGGGAGATTCCTCCATCCACACAGCTTAGTGTAGATAGAGGAATCTGTTGCACTTTCTCCATCTGACCATAAAAAATCTGCAGAAAATCTACGTGTATGGCCAGCTTTAGACTTATAAAGTCATATTGTGGTCATGAAGGGGTTAAAGTGTATGCAAAGGCAAAACTTTCTCTGAAATTTTGGACTGACAAGCGGAATTGAAGAAGAATTTTATGAATGTTTTACGCATATGAACGTTTACGTGTCTATACGTCTGTGAACGCAAGCACTGTACGGACAATGACATGTTTTTTTTATGCAGGCCAGCAAGATCCTACATAGATGAGAGTCATTTACTTACGGCCATGTGCATGAACCCTCAAGGTTTGAGGATCAAGTGGGAACAAATTGGAAAATCAGAAAAGTCCCCGTTATATCGTTTGAAATAAAATACGCCTTTGCACATTTTGATTTCATTTACCTTTGGAGTAGATAATGTTGAAAAAACAATGTTTGGTAATGAATTGTGTCTTCGACATAAAACTCTGTCCTTTTAATGGAGAAAAAACAAGTGTTAGCTTAGTACTACCATACAGGCACTCTTTAAAGAAATACTGTCACCTTGCCCATTCGGTGCTAAGTGACGGTGTGTTTACAGTTCACCCCCTCCCATTTATACTTACCTCTCCAGCACCGCTCCTTCTCCTGCAGCCAGCACTGCAACATACCAGGTATGGAAGAGCTGGTGACCTACTGCCATGATGCAGTGCTCAGGCCAAGAGGGCAATCTCTATGCCAGAGCACTGTCATATGGCAGGTAATGAAATTAGTTCACCGCTCCTGCTGACCTCCGAAACCAACCAGCACCTGATGTTGGAGTTTAGAGGGAAGACGCAAAGGGGGAATGCTGGAGAGGCGAGTATACAGTGGTCTGGGGTATCTTTTACACAGACCCTTTCACTCTGAATGGACATGGTGACAGTGTCTCTTGAAGCTTATGTAATTTAAACATGGAGCAGCAGGGTTTTTTTTCTCAGTTGTAAAGGTAGTTGGACTGTATATACATTTGCATTCACCAGTGACACCCGGGTAACTAGTGTTTTCAGAAGGTGGTCAGCAATGACAGCCCATATATTTCTCTCAGCAATGGTGTTAGTGCTTTCAGATAAACAGTTCTTTTTCTGTAAAAGAAATGTGAACGGAAAGCGGTACTACACCCTCTTATCCTTTACAGCCAAGGGAGGTGACATCTAAGCCTCTATTTGGATTGCAGTTGACATAATGATGCACATGTTATCAGCTATGACACGAACCCTTTGAGGGCTTGAAAGTTTGGTGAGAGCTGAAAAAAGCAGACTGGCAACCGTGACAGATATTACTAAAGGCATGCCATGAAAGAAACTGTTTTGGGAGAAATTGGTGTTAAATTGGTTGGTCTGGCTCCAAGAAACATGGAGGTGCTATTGCTGACCTCTTCTAAAAATGCTAGTGGCCTGGCTGTCATGTTGACCTAATGGCTTGAATTCTTTTGGAGTCACTGACGCAGGAAATGTATATAGATCAGGTGTTTTGATTTCTCAATGACTTTACCTTCTGCATCCTTGTTGCAGATTAGTGGCTCATAGTGTACTGAAATTGGAGGATAAAAACAGCCAGGGTACTGGCACCTTCAGAAGGAAGAAATGGAAGTCCCTGTATGTCTCACAGCACAGGTTTCCCTGTATAGCTATAGCCAAAACTTACTTTATATCATTCTAAATGAAGGGGTGAAAGGATTACAATCCCCATCAGGTTTTTATACGCATGCACCTTCTCTGTTTGTCCTGATGACCACTATCACTAAAAAAAAAACCATTTGGGCTAAAGTCTCTCATTCTGAGCAGGAGAAACACTGGCAGACACAACAAAGAATGTATGATTAAATACCCATGAATGACAGCCGAGTCAGTAACTTCACAACTGTGTTCATATCCCGGTGCCAACAGCTTCTAAAGAACCATCTAGTATGTGCGAATTTGAAGTTATCAAGACTTGTAAGAACTTGTCTTTCAGTGTACTTTAAATGACCTCAGATTCTTATTAATAGAAGCCCTCACACCATGAAATTACCAGTTTTGCAAGGTCTTCTGAGTCCATATTCTCTTCGTCTGATGATTCACTGTCAGTCTTCATCAACAGTAATCCTTCAGTGACTTCTTGTTCATCTAAGCAACTCTGAAACACAACATTAATAGATCATATAGCTACCTTTCAACATCTCGTGGAGTCAATGCCAAGAAGAATCGCCGCAGTATTGAAGGCAAAAGGTGGCCCAACGAAGTACTGATGGGGTGGTCATAATAATCTGGCCACTCAGTGTATATGGATAGATAGATAGATAGATAGATAGATAGATAGATAGATAGATAGATAGATAGAAGCATTGTCTGTCAATGTAGAGGTGCAGTAGTGGCAGGAAGACGGTCTGTATCAGCAGTGAAAGGGTCCCTAAAGGATTAGAAATGATATCCCAAGAGAGGAGGCTGATTGAAAACAGGGGAGTCTTACCCACAAATAGGAAAGTTTCCCAGAGTAAATGCAGCCATACGAGGCATGCATGTCCAAGCCCTCCTGGCCTAAAACGCACAGGCCACAGAGCCGGATTTACTTTTGAGATTGACAGCTGATGGAGTGAGGAGGAACAGAGGTAGTCCCTACCTGGGCACATAAGAATAGTGTATCTGAGCTAAGAAAGCTGCAGTCTGTGTGTGAGCAGACTCGAGTTCCAGTCTGGTGACTAATAGAACCAGTTCAGAGTAGTACCCCCTGCTGAGCATCATCAGTACAAAAACTATGCAGGTGGAAAATATATCTGACAGCGTTTAAAGGGACCCCTAGCAACCTTTGAAGGAACCATGGTTAAGAAAACATGTTCTATAAACTAACTAAAAGTATTTCCTGTGCAGTGGTGACATCATGTGGACATTATTGGCAATGTGCATAATAAGATTTCTTTAAAGGGTTAGTGTACTTTAAAACAAAGTTATCCTTTTTGCCCCCCTGCCCTGACCAAACAGATTGGATCTCGGTAAGTATGCACCTGTGGAGGCAGGGGTGGGGATGCATCTACTAAGTTAAGGGGGAAGGGGAAGTTGGCAAAAAGAATAGGTGCACTTTGTCTGAAAGTGCATTTTTTTAAAGCTGGAGCTCAGGCAAACATAAAGACTCTATTTAATCCAGTTATATATTTAATACAAAATATTATCAACCTGCCATGTACAGCAGGATTGGTAGACTGAGGGGCAACATTTTCAGCCAAAGATGGATCTACTTATTTGCACAAAGCTCTCAGTCAACAGTTTCAACATGTTTACAGGAGGAAAGGCCAATGTACTGCTTCTCTTTTACTGTCCAAGCACTGGTGAAGGGCAAGTTGGTGATCACCAGACTGAATGAACACAATAAAATTCCTTTGGCTGGTACAACAGTTCCTGTATATACATTTTGTCACCTATTATAACTGTATATTGAACTCCAGGTCAGCTTTTACAGGCTGTAGAAAAGAGTTACTAGTGGCAACCTGCTAGAAGAAATTCAAATACAAAACCTACACATTTGATTTTCAATACTCATATTTCACTTTGGATAGAATACTATCTATTCATCTATTCAGGCAGAACTGTGATTTTGTACATGTAAGGTGTTGGAAAAACATGAAGTTGAAATAGTTTCAACCATGGACTAAACCAAAAGAAAGCAAGCAGACTATACTGCAACTCTCTGGCCAGCACTTCCCTTCCTCTACCTATATATCTATATATATATCAATACACCTCCACCTATATACCTATAATCTTTTGCTCTCGCTCATCATAGGAAACACAAGGAGCTGAAACAGGCCTACACATCTTTGTATTAGAGGAGGTCCAAAGAGTAGCAGGTAGATAGTTTTTCCACTTTTAATTGTGTCCCCTAAAATATGGAGCTATTCGTGGAATTATTCCACATATCCCATCCCAGCACTATACATTATTATTTTATCATCATTACCTCATATTGGGAGAACAATGTTTCCTGCATTAGAGACAGAGGGGCAGAGAATTTTGGAGGAGCTGGTGCCCAAAACATCTTCAGGGTTTTATGGTACAGGGATGCCTGTGAAACAACAGAAACATACAGTCACTGATGACTAATCACAGTAAAATATAAAGTGCCATCAACATACCACAATCCCAACAATGCTACATGTCATTTATGTTCATAATACATAATAAGGAAAATACATTATGGGGGTTATTGACAAAGTTGCCGAAGGCTATTCACTTCTGGCTTGTACGGCTGATTTCAGCCGTACATCGGCTAAAATCAGCCGTACATCGGCTAAAATCAGCCGTACATCGGCTAAAATCAGCCGTACATCTGCTGCCTTTGGCTGTGTTTTGGCTGAGCCGAAGTGCAGAAGGAGTTCAACTCAACTTCATAGGGGCCGAACAGCAGTAAGTGAATAGCCGAATGCCGCTGAGTGGCATTCAGCTATTGAAATAAATGAAATAAATAAACAAATTAAAAAAAAAAAGTTGAAAATGTGTTTTAAAATGTAGGAAAATTAAAAAATAATTCAAATAGTTTAAAGAAAAAAAAAAGAGAAAATTAAAAATAATTTTAAAAAACGCTGCAAAGATGGCAGCAAAAGAAGAAAAACAATTGGGCAGAGCTAGCAGTGACAGCTAGCTCCGCCCAACTGTTTCCTATTGGCCACCACCTACCAGAGTCTTCTAGTAGATCCCGGCTAATGAATAACAACTGGTCGGAGCCGGCCGTGACATTGTTGTTATTGTTTAATGACGTATCAGCGTCCCCAGGTCATTTGGGTATGCTGATCTGTCATTACAACAGCTATATTTAAATAGTAAAATGAAAAACTGCTGAAACTCCCAGTAAACAATTAACCAGTATGCTGTCCAATACTGGATTCTCTCACATACGCTGTATTTGTGTGTACCAAGTGAGCTGTATCATGCAGCTAACTCAGGACAAAGCAGGGGCAGATGGCATTGCATCCTGGGAGTTTTTTCTCCCTTGTCTAGACCTGCTCAGCAATATTGTACTGCTGAAAAGAAATCAAACACTGGAATTAACTTAACTTTGTGCAACTGAAGCCAACATTTTTTTTTAGTTTTGGAAAGAGTGGAAAGGGATTAGAGCCCCTGCCAGGTTTTTATTGATGTATGTGTCCCCCATTAGGGAGATTCACTCTCTCTATTTGTCCTGTTGACTGTTATCACTCAACGTGAAAAGAAAAGAAAACCCACATTTTGGGTGGTCTCCAGAACAGTAATAGATAGTAAATCTTCTAATGGGAATACTAGTTTAGGTGACCCTGCTGACCACCAGAGAATTTCTCTCTCCTTGGAGGGATTTCCTCTCACTTCCTGCTGTGGCTATCAAACAGGATGTGAAGAGAAAGCTTCCAGATAGAACACCGATGGCAAAAAAGCTGCAGGAAGCTGCAAGAGATACCTCCCCATCCAACTGCTCCCATCCAAAATGTAAAAAAAAACACTTCAATTCTCCTTTAAGATACAACTAGATCACAAAAAACTTGCAGTTTTACTTAAACTATAATGAGGGTATGTACTATTTGTATTTAGAGCTTGGTAGTAATTTGATAGTACTCTTTCCTCACAGGTTTTTAATTCACTGTGCCTAATGTGTCCATTCCACCTCCAAAAAACTCCCCAAAGCTCCAGAATTGACAGCTTATGTGTGTTCTGTTAAAATAATGATTTTCTTCTGAAGGTTACCTGCTCTCCAGTGAGCTCCATACGAGGTCCTTCCACATAATATTCAGCAATTCTCTGCCACTCCTCCAAGCTCTCTGCACTATGAGGGGGCAGAGTGACAACACCACCCCTCAGGTCCTGTGACCATAGTGTTAACGTTGGGGTCCCATCCTGCAAAGTTCTTTAAAAGAAAAAAAGTTAAAAGATTTACACAATGCATTATATTTTTTTTCTCTTCCAGTTACTGTTTTTATGGTCTGTATTAGACTCTAAAAAAATCCTTCATGACACAGGGTTGCAGTCTTTGTGATTACAGTGATTCTGATCAGTAAACACTAGTCTTTTTTAAAACAAATCTTTATTGTTTTACTTGTAATAGATTTTTTATTGAACATTTTAAAGAGAAATGCAAAAGTACATGTTCCCCAGGCAGTATACAAACATCGAAGAAATAGAACAAATAACTGTTCTCATAGCTCAAAAGAAAAATGATCCATCTCAACATTAACTGAGAACGTAGTAGTAAGAAAACATACGTGCCTATAATGAAAAAAAACTCAGTAAGCAGTTAAAGTACACCTAAAGCCAGTGTAATTTTGGAAAGAGTTATTAAGGGTTGTCAGCCTTGTCAGGATTCTTTCTTTCTAGAACACATACAGGGTTATGCACTAAAGGGTGAAGAGTTTGGAGAAGGCAGGAGAAGTGAACAATCTAGGCCAAAATAGCTGATTTAGAAAAAGTCTCCAAATCAGCACACTTTCTAGTTCAGCTATGTTGTCCTAGATTGTTCACTTCTCCTGCCTGCTCCAAACGCATCACCCTTTTGTGAATAGCCCTGTTAGAAATGAGGCTTTGGATTTAATTATCAATAGATCAATGAGATTGCAATAAAGCACAATGGCTCTAGTGAGGCAGCTCTCAACAAAAGCAGGGTATCCCAAGAGCAGGGGGCCTTGTTTTGAAGAATCACATGTACAAAGTCCAAAGAGCATGCCAAACAAAAAGCCTGAGAGTCCAAATCAGTCCGATGCAGTCAGAAAAACCGGATTGCCACGGAAGCATCAAATATGCAGGCAAACGCACTAGAATGCACTGAAATCCCATTTTAAGCAAAAAAGACCCAACAAAAATGCATCAATTGTGGTAAAATCAAGGTAAAATCATGGATAAATCGCGGCAAAAAGCCTCGCATTGCAGCTGCGCAGACGCACACAGTTCTGGTGTGAACTAGCCCTTAAGGGATTGCTCACACTAAGCCCCAGTGCGTTCCAGCCCGATTAGTGCCGGAATGCACTGGATCGCATTCCGGCTGGCTCACTTTCTTTTGGGGTGAGAGGGGGCGTGGTGGTGCATGCAGCATTTTTTCTGACTCCACCAGACCAGAACACAGGCATTGATGTGCCATGCGTTCCGGTGCGGGCAATCAGAGGGCGTGACTGCCGTGCCATTGACTTCAATGCACCGCCAATCCCCTCCCGCCCAAAACAAAGTGAGCAGCCCAGAATGCGATACAGTGCATTCCTGTACCAATTGGGCCAGAACGCACTGGGGTTGGAGTGAAGTAGCCCTGATTAACCCAGTACCAATCAAACTCAGTACCAATGGAAACAATGTAAGATTTCATAAGTTTACTATTTGTTTTGTAGCCCTCAAGAAGGGGGGGGGGGGTAGTGTTTAATGCCCAAACGGCATTGGCTATACCTGGTTGCGTTTTCCTGAGCAAATATCAGTATTAAAAAAACTTTTGGACTCTCAGACCTTTTGTTTGGTTCTCCCTTTGGACTTTGTATACAAGGATTAGAGAGTTTCACCCTGTCTCTTTGTCCTAGTGACCACTCTAAAATGTTGAGTTGTCACTGGAACAGCAAAAAAAAGTCTTCTAATGGAGATACTTGTTGCATTAACAACTGTCTAAGAGGAGGTTAACAACACAGCACATACAATATGCATTGACATGCGCTTATGATGTGCATTTGGGGAGCTAATTTGGGGTAAATTTTTTAAGATGTACCCCAAATTAATGTCATATGCTGGCGTACAAATTATATTCTTAAAAGCACAAGTACAAAACCCACCCTTTATATACTGAATCAATCATAAGTGACAATCAAATCCTTCCAGCAATTTATGGGTGCAGAAAGCATTTTATTAGGTGGTCATTTAAACCTGGCTTGTTACAGATCACAGCACAGAGCTTTGTAACTGGAAACCATTGTTTTAGTAGTTTGGATAACATCCACAGATAAGCAGACCAGTATCAGCCACTTGGATTGCACTGTATTTGGACAGAGATACTAATAAAACCTGGGAGGTTAAGGATCACTGAGGATTGTCATTTAAAACCATTGTTCTGTTGGTTTGCACTGTGGACACAGACTGTGTGACTGATAGCCAGGCACAAGTGTAATTAAAGCCTGCCATTTGGAAGGTCTTCACCCAGGACAATCTCATGTCATACAGGTAACACAGACTCAGCACCAGAGGTATTAGCGGAGAAAGATTATTTTAGACCTTCTAGTAATTTAATCTATGCATGTGCCGTCCTTGCATGAGATGTTCATATCTTAAAGAGCCGAAAAAGCAAGATAGAGCCATATAAGGGAGGCAAAAGAGGATGTATAAAGCTCTTGAACAACTACTTCTATAGTCTCCCATGCAATAAAGGTGTTTCCAAAAGGATGCCAGATCCCTAACAAGAACATGAAGAGAGGAGTCAGGTGGATAAATCTGGCAATATTCACTAATGATGTGTTTAGATTATTCAGGATGCTGGTACGTTGTGTTAAACAAAGATATATTGTAAGCCTACCTATACATATCAGAAGGTAGTTGGAAGTCCAGACATGACCCAGCGATGTTGAAGCTGCACAGGTGCCAGTCAATCTTTTGAGGTCAGTTCTGCCAACTAGCACTTGTTTGTCAGTGCAGAGTAGAGGAGGTAAGCAGAAGATACTGCAATGATCACTCATCTCAAGCAAGAACAAGGTTTTCTAACCTCCAGATTGATCTGTCAACTGAAGATGAGATTGTTACCCAATCCAGCGAATCCAATGCTTATGGGTCTTTGTTAATGTATGAAAACCTCACATCAAAACTCATATCAACCATATCTGTGTGCAAGGCAGGTGTCTTCAGGCTTCTCAGGGGAACAACATACTATAAGATGGAATGTCCATACTGGCTAAAATACTTTTTTTTGAGGTCCACCAGCTTGGAGGTATCTACTGAAGTCACCCAAGGGCATCCTGGCCACTAGTTTGTTTGTTTTTGTTACAACTTTATTGAAATGTCACAAGTAACAATTCATTAAGTTCTATGGGCTCACTGTGGTGCAATGCGGTTGTACCGATTCTCACTGCGGTGCGCTTAAAAGAAGTACTGCAAGCCGTAGTTTTTTTAAGCGTACACTACCAGAACGCAGTAGCGTGAACTGCGCTCACCCATTACAAGTCAAATTGCCTTGTCTTGTGTTTAGGCTGCGCTTGAAAAAACGGCCAGCGCAGCCCAAACGCAGATGGTGTGAACGAGCCCTGAACCTGACTTTGTCATCTTTGACCAGAGTTGACCTTTATTATTAATAGTGTTACAGAAATGTGGCCATGTAGCAATGAGTAGCAGGTGAATGAAGAGGTATTCTTAATGCTCACCAATTTGTTATGGAGGGATCCTAGCTGGACATAGTGGCTGGTGAAAGTAAACACTCATCACTCACTGGAGCGAGGACATGTGCGGGCCAGTCAGCTACAGACTGATGGCAGTTCTTCACACACTGGGAACCGTGCATCCCCTGCACACGCTTTCCGTAAGGGGCTCTTTGTCTGTCAGGGAGGGGCTGTCATGGATAAGTGATTTCTTAAGAGAGACCACATTCCTACAGGAGAGATAAAGATTGTCAACCAATTACACCTGTCTTCACCACTGTCTGCTAATCACTTCAGGGGCCTCTGTGAGGTGATCTTGTAGTGCGGTCATGGAGGCACTGGGCTCTGTAAGAGTTAATTAAAGATTACCTTTGCTGAGAAAAATATGTAGGCTGCCATTGCTGCTTCTGAAAGGTAGTTACAGCGGTTACAGAAAGGTACTGGGCGTTTTTACCTTAAGATAAAATACAGCTAGCGTTTAGTAATACTTTAACATTAAGAAAATTGTAAGCATGTATGTAGCCAAACTTCAGTCATCCAGAGGCTGAGGAACTACAAGTCCCATAAGGCATTGCAAGACTCTGACAGCCACAGGCATGACATCCAGAGGCAGATACATGATGGGATTTGTAGTTTCACCACAGCTAGAGGGCTGCAGTTTAGCTACCCGATATAAAGTTTAATGGCAAACCAGACTTTGAATGTCTCTACCATAAAACCACTTTCTTGGCTGGCTAACATTTTTTCTTTTTACTATTTCTACGCTGACTACCGCACGTAACTCACTGTACAATCACTGCATCCTCAGTGTACAATCACTTCAAGGGTATCTATGGTCAAAAACTAAAAATAGATACGTATTTCTAAACTGAAGTTCTAAATTTTACCCCACTACTTATACACTGAGTGGCCAGATTATTATGACCACCTGACATTTGTAGGCAAATTATCTATAATTAGCTATAATTTCGAGCTGAAGTTGCTAGAGGGCTAGACCATTATAAATAGGGAAGCAGGTTGTTTACCACCACAGTAGAAGTGATTTTTTTCTGAAGATATGGGTAAACAACGTGATTTAACAGCCTTTGAACGTGGGATGATTGTTGGCGCTCGGAGCCATGAAGCGAGTATCAGCAAAACAGCAGAATTCGTTAAATGTTCAAGAGCAGCTGTTGTTAAAGTGTTTAAAGACTGGACTGTCAGCCAAAAATCTGGGTCTGAACGTGCGAATTGCGGCCGTCAGCGACTAGTCAATGTAGGGGCAGAACGGAGAGTGGCAAAACTGGTACAAGACAACAGAAGGGCAACAGTGCAGTGTCAGATGCCTCGCATCACCTTTTATCATCTCGTGGAGTCACGAGGCCGCCCAACGAAGTCATCTTGTGGAGTCATCTCGTGGCCCAACGAAGTACTGATGGGGTGGTCATAATAATCTGGCCACACAGTGGCCAGATTATTATCCCACTCCTAATAACAATATCCATCTAGAAGTTTGTAACCTTATTTACTGAAGATGCCCATAGGATGTACTTACTCAATGCACTGACACAATTCCACTCAGCTTCGTTAATATGCACTTCCTTGTTTTACAACTCTTACAGAGCCTTCTGAACTGCAACTCAACATCCAAACAGTGCAACATTATCATTGCTTGCTGGAAGCAATGCGTGAGGGGATATGCAGTCTTGATAAATAGAAAATTGCATCACATCAAGCAGCAGGGAAAGAGATGCAAAACACAATGGGAATCCAGGAAGTTGTTGAAAGTGATGGGCACACAGAAGGCATCCAGGGCCGGCCTTAGGGGTGTGAGAGCCGTGCGGCCGCACAGGGCGCCATGGCAACAAGGGCCTGTGGGCGGCTTCTCTCCCCCTCACCGCTGGCCATCCGATATGACAGCGATCCCTCATCCGCCCCCCACTTCAGGGGGGGCGCAGGAGGGAGCGCTGCCTGCTGTCAGGATGGTGGAGCGGTAAGGGGGAAAGAAGCCGCGCCCGCAGCTGTCAGGATGGCCAAGCGGGGAGGAGATCGGAGCCGCTGTCATCCTGTCAGTTTCAGAATGACAGCGGCTCTGTGCGTGGCAGAGTGGGAGATCGGTAAATATTATAAAAAATTATTTTAAAAAAGTGAAAACTGCCCCCCCCCCACACACACACATATTATTAGACAAGTGCGAAGACTAAAAATTAATTTCAGATTAAATGAACGGAAAACTAAAAAAGTTTTCATTTGTTTCATCAAACAAAACACATTTATATGCTATTTTGTATTCAGCCATTGGCGTGTTCTGGAGGCAGGGTGCATGACGTCATATAAAACCGCAGGTGTTGGGGCCGCCATCTTGGTGTATATCTAGGTATACACCAAGATGGTGGGGCCAATATCGGCCTGTGAGGTCACCTGACACCACGCATGCATGGCGTCATGTAACGTCATGCTCACTGCCTCCAAGATGGTGGTACGCATTCACAGAACACGCTGGTAGCCAACATGGCCGCCGCACATTGTCAAACAAATTATTATTATGTGTCTGAATACATTTCTTGTATATTCGGACATATAGTAATTCATTAGTTTACATGTAGCCCGGGTCTGTGTTCTGTTTTTTATTTTTACTTTTCTAGATGCACTTACTTGAAAAAGGGGTCTGCATGACATCCTGACACTTTATTTTTATAGACTCTATTGTAGTTTGACATTTATTGTTTACCTTCTGTTGTTTTATTTGATAAGAATACTTCTATTGTGCCTACAAGTTTAATACCCTTTGAATAAAAGTTTTATTTTTATCATACTTTTTAATATGTTTCTTTGCGGCTTAAGAAAATAGGAGTCTTTAAATGGTGCGGATATTGGGGAAAATGGGTGTGGTTACGGGGGTGTGGCCACTAAAGGGTGTGGCCACTGAGGGGCGCTGTAAAGCTTTCTCGCACAGGGCGCCTAAAGGCCAAAGGCCGACCCTGAAGGCATCACTCACTACATAAAAGGGATTTTTTTCAAGTAAGCTTTAATGGCATTATCAAAAACAACTCTAGTATGTATTACTATCACAATGCTGATGCTATAACAGGAGAGGATATGCTTTGACTTTCGAACTCCTTCAATTAAAACGTCACTTCCCAACAGTAAAAAAATTAATAAATCATAAAATAAAAATAAAAAATGATAATAAAAAATGTAAAAAATTATTTTAAAAGAGTGAAAACTGCTCCCCCCCACACGCATATTATTAGACATGTGCGAAGACTAAAAATTAATTTCAGATGAAATGTGTATGTGTAATGCCCTGTGCGTTGTGCTGTGGCTGTATGTGTGTTGTGCTGTGTGCGCGTTGTGCACTGTGTGTGTGTGTTTGTTTGTGTTATGCAGGGCAACTGATGGCGAGTAACTTTGAAGGCCTGGCTAGTAGCTCAGGACCTGAAATTTTGAGCCCTGCCATATTATATGTATGCCATATCATATGTATGCCATATCATATGTACTAAATGACAAGTACCCTTAATGATAAGTCTGTGCAAAACTATTATATGTGCAGATGGCAAGTGACTGAACACTTCAAGAATCAAAAAGCTACCATCTCCAGAAAGCTATAAAAGGATTTTAGCACATTTGATTACCAATTCTGAGGTTTCCCATAGACACACAAAAGGAGCATGGCTAGCTATGTAGGGATGATTCATCCAACCTCTAGCAGATACAGTAGCCAGTATGTGACGTGGGTATAACATTTGTGACAAATTCATGCAGAAAGCCGCAGCGTACATGCACGGTATAGTTTGGAATATTTCTACAGATTTGGCCTACGAGTTATATGGTACTGAGCAGGACACACAATATAGATATAAGAACATAAGTAAAACATATACTGAAATTGCTGGAGTAAGATATAAAAAGTCCATCTATGTTTTACAGGAGATTACAGTGCTTGTGTACATGTTTATTTATTTACTGTATGTCAGCTAAATATTTATTATTTGTTTTGCGCTATGTTTTAGCAGGTGGCAGAGATTTAGGCTCCTTTTCACATATTTACAGGCTTTTATTAGCCCCTCTGTTGTAAAAAATGGGTTCTTTACAGACTTCAGTCAGTAAAGAAGCTAAAATGGTTCCATGGATGACTCATCACAACAACTCTTTGTCATGAACCATCCGTTATCAGGCAGCTCAGTCCAAAATTTTAGTACCCCGCTAGTTATCCCACAGTGCTCTAGGAATCTTTTGCCGTGTATTAAATGTTGATTTGTATAATAAAAAATGTATAAATATAGGAAATAACATTTAAAAACAATAAATAAATCAAATTGATTCAAAACCATTACAGTGTCCCTTTAAGATTGATCAGTTAAAGACATTACCGCATTCTTTCTTTTGAATCATCTGGTAAGACTCCGAGGTCAGTGCAATGGCCTCTTCTGTTCACCGTGTGCTGCACTCTTGATGCCAGCTGCAAGTTGCTTGGTAGGACATGGCTGGGGGACACGGTGCAGAGGTGATGGATTGTTTGATGTGCAGCAGATCTGGAACAGAACAATAAAAGTCTAAAAATGAATATAAATTGTAAGGAAGCATTGATTCAATCCAAATGAAATAATGAAACGGCTTTTGTGATCACTTTATGAGGTCCAATTAATCCGTGGAGTCAATTTCTCAGCTAACCAATTTGAGCTTCCTTACAAAACATTTTACTACATTCAGTTTGCTGGAATAGCACAGTCATCACATGGAGAATTAACTACCATCACTTCCTCTGCAACCGTATTAAAGAGAATGTATAGCGCATTTGTATCTTCTTATATACATTATGGTCAGTGCTAAATTATACCATTTTAAAAAATATTTTACTTATAGATTTATGAAATATTGTATATGAATATTACGTATTTTCAAATGTAGCCAGCAGGTGGAGCCTTAGGCTCCCTATTTTCGACCTCTGTACCTCCTGTTTGCTTTCTACAGAGCCCAATAGCTCAAGCTGAAATTTACACTCACAAGTAGTATGCAGTGAGACCTAACCTTGCGTGATTGCACAATGCTTCAATCGCATGCAGTTGATCGCTACATGATGCTACTATATGCTAATTGCTTACTCCATAGAGATATATTTGTTCTGTGTACTAATTAATTGCCACATCTGTTGATTAATTGCTATCAGCACGGCTGAGCTATTAGGAATCTCGAGTGTAGCTCTAACCTAATGAGGTGACAATTGGTTAAAAAGGAACTAAACTCTGGAAGCTTTGACCAACAAAGGCAGGAAGAAGGCAAATGACTAGTCACCAGTATTCCCTGTGGTCTCCCTGCAGATGATCTTTTCCCAGATACTGACTTATCATGCCTTATTCTGCACTGTGTCTCGGTATGGAGGAAGCCATCTTGGTAGAGGAGGCTTTGCTTCTTCATGTCAGAGCCTCCTGCAAGAGAACAGTGAGCAGAACAGTAGAGACATCACCAAATCTCACTGCAAATCTCCCGTGACTAACAGTAAGATGCAGCAGTACCTTAGATCTCACACTGCAGATATACAGCGGTAGACACAGGAGTGCCTAGGGACCCCCCAAGAAGTACACTGACATTTTCAGAAGTACAGATGCTCCTCGCTTAACGACTTACCTGTTTTGCGACCACTCGCACTTACGACCGACCTCCGAGCTACCTCCGACCTCGTGCGCCAGCATCAGTGCGACGTGTCGCCGGGGGAAGTGACGTCCTCCAATCTTCACTGCGGGTCCCAGTGAGTAATTTCATTGCCCGATGTACAGTACACTGTTCGGTACTGTACATCTGCAACGCTATAGAGTACTGTACTAATGCAGTACAGTACTGTATAGAGTTCCTCGCTTAACGACCAATCCGTTTAACGACCTGGTCGTAGGAACGGAACTCGTAGGAACGGAAATGTACACATTTTTCAGGATAGTGCTTAGGGACAATTAACATTTCTAAATCTTTCCTACAACAAACCAAATCTTTTTATGTGCATATCCACTTTAAATCTTTCACTAGCAATATAATAAAATCACCCATGTAGTGTAGCTTAGATGAAGTTTGGGAAAAATTCTTATTTTTATGTATTGTTAGAAAAGCAACTACTTATTTAGACTACAATCTGCCACTTTGCCGGTAATAAAGGTAATGGTTGGGACCTCTAAATTGATCAATAAAAAGCACGGTGCCACAAAAATAAACAATTTTAAAACTGAATAGTAAATAGCATTTACGGAGCCTGAAGCATTCCACTAATGTCTAGTGTTTTCCTTCTAGTGGAAACCATATAGCTGGCCTCAACTGGGATGTCACCCTGTCACCCGAGTCCTTTCTCTTAATGACAAGGCAGGAGCGTCTACAATTGGCACAGTCAGCCTGACAGCTGCCCCGGGAAGTTTCCTCATTGGCAAACATTCCCAAAAGTCTATCATCAGAAAAAAAACAAAAGTTGTTTTTGGTATGTTGCAGGTAAAAAGGTGCATGTTTTTACAGCCTCACGTCTCCCCGCTCCAGCTATTTATCATTCTTTTTGTGTGAAGACAGAGGAGTGCTGTAGCTCTGTGTGTGGCCGATCTCTCCAGAATGCACAGCAGAAAAATAGTTTTTGCTTTGTGAGTGCGGAGCGGGAGTGGTGGAAATGTCAGTGAATTGATAATATGACAGTAAGCATATACTGAGGAAATGGAAGGGGGCTGCCATTGTCTCTGCTGATATTTGTGTAAAATCTGACCTAGCTGAAGTCTACCACAGATTACTGCAGATGAGTAAGGACATATACAGGGTCACCTAAATGCCAAGGTGACTGCTTTAGAAAAGCAGGCCTCCTTCTAGGAGTCTTGGAGTGACTTAATGAAAGCACTTTATTGGTTCATAAAGTTCAAAGACTATTGTTCAAAAATCCTATTCTACTCGAGCCAAGAAATATTTGGAATTGATCTCTTACTAGCTAATGATGTACTACTGTTAAAGGGCACATATATCTGAATTAAAGTTTATTTTACATAAGAGATCATTTAACCCTTTCGCTGCCAAAGACGTACGTCGTACAGAGCTACAAAAGTGCTTCCAGCTGGCCAGCTCAGTACGTCGTACGGACCTGGCATTTACAGTTCTACTATAAGCTGATGGTCGCCTTAGCGACCATCAGTGAAAAAATTGCAGAAAATTCAAAAATGGCTTGGCCAGCTGATTTGAAAAATGTTCCGGAGGGCTTGGCAGCGAAAGGGTTAAAGGTTAAGTTCACCTTTAGGACCATGTTTCATGCTATACTCACATTCCATGATACATCCATACAAGGACCACCCCATCCCCCTCCCCCATGCCCCACTTACTTGGATCATGGGGTTCTTCTCACGGCAGGCTGCTGCTGTAATTTGAATTTGGTGCGGCTGTGCACGGCTCCTGTCCTTTGACAGGATCTGTGAATGGCGACACTTCAAATCCCATTAGCCACTGCAGAAGAGGGTCTTGTAGTTTTCAATGCAATACAAGTGTGGTGACGTCACCGCACTAGTAGTCAATTTATTCTTCCACCTTTCCATGTTCCTGAATGTCAGTACCAAGGTACAGACATAGACAAAACGAAGAGTCTGCAGGAGCCAAAGTATTGCTCCTGTGATCTACTGATTATCTTTACAATTCTATACTGGCACCAATGCAAACAAAAAATGTATAAATGCACATTTTGTCTTTTATGAAGAAGTGTGCATTAATTATTGTTTCTCAAAAAGGACGCTGCTGATAACTTCCCAAAAGCCTCCCAGATGATGACAAGCTCTGCCAATAGTTGCTGGGACTGAAGGGTGTTGCTGTTAATGACTTGATTGGTCCGTTCTCGTTCTAGAACGTGCTACCAATATGATAGCTTGAGCGTGATAGTCTGTCATTAGAAACATTCCTGTCCTTTTTTTTTTTATTGAATACTGGATGTAACACATTTGTCCACTAAACAATAATAGCAGAATCTGGAGCGTTTTCTAAGTTACCTTCAACTCCCTTACATTTAAAGAAGAAACTTCTATACAGGAACATATGGAGGCTGTCATTACTGGCCTCACCTTCTGAAAATACTACTTGCCTGGCAATATATCTGATCCAATTACTTTACTGTTTGTAAAGTAAGGGAGGTAATGCTTCTGGCTCATGTATTTCTGGGCAAAAGAGCATGTTTAGTACATGCAGATTTCCCCGTGTTTTATTTTTACATTTTACAAACATTGCAAGTACAGAAAAATGTCTGCTAACTTGTTAGTGGTCCAGAGAACCTCTGCCTTTCTGTTTGACTTGACAACAGTGGCTTTGCTGCATAGTATTGTTCACAGCCCTGCCCAGTTTACTTTTGCTGGACTACAGAACACCTCCTTTGCCTCATCCCCATAACATAAGGGAGTAGTGTTCTCTAGTCCAGCAGAGAAGAGCTAAGACAGGGATGATAACACTGATGGAATTTTAGCCAGAAAAATGTATTTTAGCCAGAAAGAGCCAACCAGCATGTTCAGAGGAAGGTCAGTAATAATAGCCTAAAATCTTAGGACATATTTATTTATTACAGAAATTTATATAGCACCGCCAATTTACGCAGAGCTGTACATAGTTGTACATTCACATCAGTCACTGTCTTCAGGGAGTTTACAATCTAAGGTCCCAATCGCACATGCACACATATACACACACAGGGCCAATTAACCTTCAAGCATGCCTTTGGAGTATGGAAGGAAACATGCAAACTATTTGTACATAGTGTCCTGACCAGGATTTGAACTGGGGACCCCCAGTGCTGCAAGGCAGAAGTGCCAACCACTACGCCATTGTGCTGCCATGCTAATATCAACTACATTTCTCAGTCAGCAGCTCCTAAGCCTCAGTACTAGACATGGAGGCCAATCCATAATGGTGCCAAGCCAATAGCAGCATTCCTTTTGGAAGAGTACATTTGCATACATTTCCAAGAGACAACTACCAGAAGTCTCCCTATTTCAGCATTGTACTCTAGTAAATACATTTGTAAAAAGACAATATCTTTTATTTACCTAAACTAATTTAAATACATTTACAGAAACTCTGATTATGGATACTGATTGCATAGGTACCTGTCCCTCATTTGGTTTACAATAGTATACAAAAAGTTCCAAATCAGCCAGCCAAGGGTAGGACAAACAATTTTGTAAAAAAAAAAGGTAACACTAAACAGTGAGAGTAGACATGAAGCAACGGGTCAGAAGATCTACTTATCCCTGATCCTTAGCCCACTTATAATAATTACTCAGTTCTCGGTTTCCAGGTGGCAAGAAGAGCCACAGGAGGGTGTGTCTTGGCTGTCTCCCGTCTTGTCAGTGGCACTGCATCATCCCCTTTTACATGAATGATGTCCGAGATGGTGACCTGGAGAAAGACAATGCAGTCAAGACAAAGGATTCAGAGGTTTAAAAAGGGAAAACAAGAAATTTCCAATCGGTAAAAATACAAACAGTTGTTCTTTCAGCGCCTAGTAATTACTAGCCCTGCCCCTCCTTCTGAACACAGCCAGGCAGTCGCCACTACTCACAAAAGCTATCTGACCCTCAGTGTCTGCTTTACAAATAGTCTACATAAATAGTATACAAAAAGACTATCGTACGCAGTGCGACAGAAGTGCATATTGCCTGACTCACTGAAAAGTATATGTAAGCGTATATGTATGTATATATACATATATATATATATATAACACATATATATATATAACACATATATATATATATATATATACACACACACACACAGTACTGTGAAAACGTTTTAGGCAGAATGCTTTCAGAAATAAAAGTGCCATTAGTTTATTTTTATCAATGAACAAAATGGAAAGTAAATGAACAGAAGAGAAATCCATAAGAAATCAATATTTGGTGTGACCACTCTTTGCCTTCAAAACAGCATCAATTCTTCTAGGTACACTTGCACAGTTTTTGAAGGAACTCGGCAGGTAGGTTGCTCCAAACATCTTGGAGAACTAACCACAGATCTTCTGTGAATGTAGGCTGCCACAAATCCTTCTGTCTCTTCATGTAATCCGAGACAGACTCGATGTTGAGATCAGGGCTCTGTGGGGGACAAACCATCACTTCCAGGACTCCTTGTTCTTCTTTACGCTGAACTTAGTTCTTAATGACATTGGCTGTATGTTTGGGGTCGTTGTCCTGCTGCAGAATAAATTTGGGGCCAATCACACGCCTCTCTGATGGTATGGCATGATAGATAAGTATCTGCTTGTATTTCTTAGCATTGAGGACACCATTGATTCTGACCAAATCTCCAGCTCCATTGGTAGAAATGCAGCCCCAGACTTGCAAGGAGCCCCCACCACTGTTCTGCAGACATTCATTATTGTACCGCTCTCCAGCCCTTCAGCAAACAAACTGCCTCCCGCTACAGCCAAATATTTTACATTTTCCTGCACCCCAGTTCCTATGTTTTCATGCATAGTTGAGTCGCTTAGCCTTGTTTACACAGCGGAGGTATGGCTTTTTGGACGCAGAAAAATGGCAGCAGGTGCTCTGGACTGATGAGTCACAATTTGAAATATTTGGCTGTAGCAGGAGGCAGTTTGTTTGCCAAAGGGCTGGATAGTGGTACAATTATGTGTGTCTGCGGGCAACAGTGAAGCATGGTGGAGGTTCCTTGCAAGTCTGGGGCTGCATTTCTGCTAAACTGTGTGCAAGTGTACCTAGAAGAAATGAAGAATTGATACTCTTTTGAAGGCAAAGAGTGGTCACACCAAAAATTGATTTGATTTGGATTTCTCTTCTGTTCATTTACTTCCCATTTTGTTAATTGATAAAAAATAAACTAATAACACTTTTGTTGCCGAAAGCATTCTTACTTTACAGTATTTTTTCATACCTGCCAAAAACTGTT